>NC_051156.1:40010493-40073101 GCF_013339745.2 Dermacentor silvarum
TGGCGTCCAGTTAATTTTATGCTTCAACGCATAAAGCGACGTTTTGTTAATAAACAATATATATATATATATATTGTCAGGCGAAGTGAACTTGGCCGCGCGCGCATCGCAAGCCGGGCGCTAGAAAAAGAAAGACGACGGACAGAGAATAGAACAGCCGGCCCAGAAACGGGTGCTGTGTCTTGGTCTCCGTTCTTTACAATGGCGCAGTCGGCGAACGCCAAGTCTTAAGGGGCTTCAGCCTTAAGCACCGTCCTGCGGAGGCCTTGCGTCCTCCGGCATCTGGCCGTCCGGGGTCTTTCCGGCGAGGGAACGCCGTCAACGCTTCCCTTCGCGTCGATGCCGCGCCTGGGACTACGTCAAGGTCCAATCCGCCAAGGCATGCCGTCCACGCTGCCTTAGACATGGATCCTCGCCGTCGTACGTTCCTGCTGCGGCCAGGGAACGCCGTCCACGCTTCCCATGCCCTTCATCCCGGCCCCACAACATCATCGACCTCTCAGCCAGCAAGGGATGCTGTTCACGCTCCCCTGGCCATGCTTCCGGCTGCAGTGAGTGCCGCATACGCCACCAGTTCTGGCTCAACGGATGCCGTTCAGGCTCCCTTGGCCACTGGTCCGGCTGGCCCGAGTGCTGCGGCCGCTGCCGCCGCCTCAGGGTACGTCGATTCCGCCCCTGGCTCTACGGGCGGCTCAGCCGGCAGCTTGTCCGACGCCATGCGAGCCATCTCGCTGCTGACCCAACAACTTGAGGTTACGACGAACACCTTTGCATCCCTCAGCGGTTTCGTGGTTGCACCTCACATTGGGACAGCTCTTCAGTCCCTTCGTCATGGACCTGTCCTGCCTGGGAACGCCGTCCACGCTTCCCTTGGCGAGACTATCATGCCCGGCACTACTTCGACTCCTCAGCCAACAAGGTATGCCGTGCCAGCTTTCTTGGTGGTAGAACCGACTGTCGCTTCTACAACGACCGCACTGTCCGTGGACACCGCCCCTAGTTCCACGGGAAGATGGACAAGCAACCTGGCGGAGACGAGGCGCTGGGACTTCCAGCAGCCGGCTTGCGTAAAAATACCGCCGTTTCGCGGCTTTGAAGATGACGTCACCCTTTGGGTTGGCACCATGAATGCCTTGGGTGATCGGCATGCTTGGCCAGACCACAAAAGATGGCTGGTTGCAGCCAAACGACTTTTCGGTGCCGTAAAGGCATGGGACACCTACGAAGGCGTCAAGCAGCAGTCCTGGCCTGAATGGAACGCAGCGCTCATAGCATGCTTTCGGCCGGCATCCTTGTGCCTGCGTTGAGTCTGACCAGCCCATTTCTGCGCATGGCGCTCCTGCGAGCGACCGCTTTGACGCTACGGCAGGTGTGCCCTGCAGCAGCCCTCAAGCAGAGTGGTGCGCCGCAGACACCGGCTCATCGGGTGTCGCCGTCGGCTCTACCGGAGACAGTAAGAAGCGCATGGCGACCACCTCTCCTACTTTGACAGGGTTATGTACGCCAGCCGAGATTCTGCGACTTCAGCCCCACGAAGCTCGGGAGCAACACCAAATCGCCGCTGCCGACAAGGTTTTGACATATGGGATCACGGCCTGCCCTGCTGTAGACCCCGGTTGCCAGCTACTTTTTCCACCGCCGGTCTCACACTCTGCTTCGGCATCAGGCACCACACCATCATTGCCAGAGCCCGCGATAACATGCTATCCACAGCAGTCGGTGCCGCGGTCTCCAAGCTCGCTCTTGGATGTGCACATGAAGGTGGTGTCTCACCGGGTGACACCGTCGGCTCTATCCGAATTAGTGGGAAACGCCGGGCGCACTTGCGCTTCCGCTACCATCCCGCTTCCGCTAGATCCACCTAGTGTCCCGGCCTCGAACTTGGACAGCTCAAATGCACACGACGTGGCATCAAACACCTTGAGGAGCTTTGTTGCGTCAGTGGCAACTCTGCAAAAGCGCAAGTTGCGTCACATGCGAGCACGGATGCTCACCTCCTCAATTAAGAAGCCGCGTCGTAGACCACATCGATGCGTTGCGACCGAACGCGATCAATGCGACCATGCGCGTTCAGTGCTACAAACTGTGGTTTGGCGTCAAGAATTTCCTGTCGTATTTTTTCAAGATCGACTGGATAATCGTCGGCGAGACCTGCGACCAGCGCGCTGCAGTCAGTGCCGCCCGCCAGAGACGCTGGTTGCGCGCTGGACGGATCACCAACGACGACCTCAAACCCTGGACAAGTTGCTTAGTTGCAAGCGCACCGGAAACGTGGCCGAGTGTCAAGGCGAAGTGAACTTGGCCGCGCGCGCTCGCAAGCCGGGCGCTAGAAGAAAAGAAAGACGACGGACAGAGAAGAGAACAGCCGGCCCAGGAACGGGTGCTGTGTCTTTGTGTCTCTTCTTTAGAATATATATTGTGAGCAAAATACTAATCCTTCATCTTCTTCACCTGTACATAATCATCATCACTGTGCGCGTCGTCTTCGTTCAGCGCGTGGCTCAGCAAAATAAAGGCGACGAGACAACAGCTGTGCTGCTGCCTTACAAAGTGGTGGAGTATATATATATATATATATATCAGTGTGTGTGTGTGTGTGTGTTTGTCAAGTGTTAATGACGTTGGAGTTGTTCAGGTTGCCATGTCTTGTTGTCCATCCCCCTTCGGTGCGCCGCTGCACCATGTAGTTTTCTTGGAAACTGCGGCAATGTAGTTCACACGGTATCACAGCCACCTTCAAATTTACCCCGAATGTATGTATACACGGTAAGCCTCCCTCTATTTTGTAAATGAATTTATTGAACGATAGAACTACTACGCACCGGGTTCCTTATGTTCCCAAATATAGGCTAGCTCGAATGAAATTTAAGGCTGTATTGTAGAAATTCTTGAACGTACTAGGGTAGTAAGACATCAGTGAAGCAAGAATAAAATCATATAATTGTTTCACTGTAAATGTGTGGCTTGTAACATGCCTGGTACATCTGTCACCTAATTCATATCATTACATACACGGCATAAGAGGTATGACATGCATGTTATGTCTGCCATGTCATCAAGCACATACGTAGTGGCCCAAGATGGAAGACAAGTTCAGTCACTCGATTCGCGTAGGAGCTTCAATAGATAAATACAGACATAATCTGGCCTAAAGTAGGAAAAATAATGCTACGTAATAAAAAAAATGACCCTGGCATCGCACATGCTGTTTTTCGTGCTTGTAAAGCGGCACACTTCTATTCATGGATGAACGTGTTTATAGATTGCTACATAAAATTACGCAGGGAAGATATGCACTTGATTCGATTGCCAAAGACGCAATGCACTCGCCTATAATGGCGGGGTTGCTGAGCAGCACGGGAACCAGGAGGACTCCTGAAGCGCCGGACAGGAGGGCGACGGCGTCCGTGCCGAAGTAGTCGGCCACCAGCACGTGCTTCATGGTCATCAGCGTAGCGAGAGCCAGCGACGATGCTGCTCGCAGGACCACGTGTGTGGCACCGCTGGTCTCCGGCGTCACGGCGAGAAAGGCGCCCAGTGCCACCATGTTGCCCGCCGTGAGAGCCGGTCGGCTCACCAGGCCCACATCGGCGATCAGCGGCAGTAGGACTCGTCCGACTATCTCGGGCGCTGAAGCGTACGTGACCGTTAACTCCGCGTGCGCCCGAGATACACCTCTGTCAAGGGCGTAGTCTACTAGAGTTGACAAGTGCACGGCGTTCACGTAGTCCAGCAACACGGACCCCAACACGGCAGCATAGAAGCTGGGCGTGAGAAGTACTCGCGGTGTGCGTTCCATCGTATGCCGAATCTTATAACTAAGCTACTGTGATTTCGGCGCGTTTCCCTGCGTGGTGGGCTCGAAAGTGGTGCATCCACTGCCATCGCGCCACGTGTCATCCAAGGGGGCTCCTTGAGGACGATTGAGAACGCCGTCACGTGCATAGTGAGGGCTGCGTATATGAGTAATGTACCACGCAAACCATACATGGACCTCAGGTAAGACAGCAACGCTGGGAACGCAATGGCGCTGGTGGGGTCGGCAGCAAACTTAAGGCCGGAAGCAATGCCACGGTACTTTTGAAAGTACTGCATGATTTCCACAAGGTTGCACATCAAAACAAGTCCTGCTCCGAGCCCTGTAAGACATGTGAAAACAGAAAGGAAAATAAAAATGTCGAGGACGCTTACAGATGCAGAAAGCTCGAGAAAAATGTGTAAATAAATACATTAGCCTTTGTTCTGTACCCGCCTCTAAATGACTTTGCTCTAACAATGAACGGCAAACAGGCCTCTTTTATTAAAACCGAACGTTATCACGGGCAAGCGCTTATTTAAGGCAAAGTAGTGTTCAATGCTTATACAAGATCAGGGTCCTCTTGAGTAAATATTTATAGCCAAGCTATGTTTGCTATTCATCCAGGTTAGACGTCTATGATGCTATAGGTCGGTCTGTATCTCTGCGTAACATGTGTCATGTGTCATGTCATGGTACCATGTGTACCATGTATACCATGTGTCGTACTTAACTTGTCAGTTAGCAGCTAGCTTGTCAACAACAGTGTCTTGAATCTTGACAGATTCACGACACTGTTTCTCGTCGTTGCGAGCAAGCCAAACAATTTTCGTATTCCCCCTACCTACAGCTATATTTAATCAACTGCTCAATTATATTCAGAGCAAAGCTGTCAATGAGAAAATTGTAGGCCATCCTGAAAAATTCCAAATCCAGCTCTTTTTTGCGCAATACGTGCTACAAAAAAGGTTTTTCGAAGCCTGGAAGAATGCCTGCGAAAAGCGAAAAAGAGACGTGCTACTTTCCCATTGACACTTTGCCTCTAGCTCTAGGTCATGAGTAGTTGAATAATTAATAATAACGAATTCTTTAGTTAGGGCAATTAGAAGAAATACTCGGACTTGCTCCAACCGAAGGCCAACAGAATACATTGGTTGCGCCCGCCCAGCTACATTGTACTTGCATATATTAAAGTTATGGCAGCAGTTATGTGGGACACCCAGTATTTGTGAAGATGGAAACGAAAGTTATATGTGCGCTGATTGAAAGGCGATATTTAACACCATGCGGTGATCTACAAAGTAGTGCCAGTAAACGAACCTCTTCTCTCCGTAAAAAAAAAAAAGGAAAAAAATATTTCCTACATAAAATACAGGCGTGCAATGTCGGCTCATAATGATCTTTTAAGCATACCGGCCTCCCAATGGAATATGGCAATATAGTCCACTCATTCTTGGACTTATTATATTTTATAACAAGCCACTTGGTACGTGTGACTGGATTGTGCATATTCTTGGCCAATCGTCCAGAAGAAGTAGGTCCCAATGTGAAACAACATAACTATTCTTACATGTAGCTAGATGTGCGTCGTACTTAGCAGTGTCTTGTACCCTTGTCTTCGACAATTTTTAATTGAGAAGCAATATGCGTTGCCATCCTACTCCTGACATCGCTGCGCACACGACTGACACTCTGCATTCGCCTGATTTTGTGTGTGCATTTCCGGCTAGCATGCGCGGTGTACTGCACGGACATAGAAAGTGCATAATACAACTGGTGTGACATTTGTGATAGATAACTATAGTGAATGAGGTTGCACGCTCAATTGTAAACACAAATTGTACAGCTGACACAGAGAAGATTAGCACAAGTGGGCGATGACAGGAGCAGAGAAATAGGGGTACGCGGCGCTATTGTTCCCGTGCACACTGGTATCTAAAGTGCCACAGGATTCATGAAACAAGGAGGGGGTGCCTAGCACTCTCGTTTTCGGCTTGCTAGGGAACAACAGCGTCGCGTGCCGCAATTTAGCTTATAGGGTGATCGGTCACTTGTGCTAATATTTTTCCGCTGCAGCTGTACGTATCGCGGTTAGATAAACGATTTATTACACCCCGCTTCACTAAATCGTCGCTTAACATGGAATCCACTATTCGCGCTGGGTTTGCATATTATTGCGATAGCAATTATATGGACACTCCAGGCGCATTTCTGCCATCGGCGTCGCAGTCACCGTGAGCTTCCGTATGACGTACTTGGGCGATAAAATCGTCGCCGCGCGCCGTACTCTCTATGTGCGAGGGAAAGCGTGAGAGTTTGAGCCGGTGATCGTCGCTCAGTTTCCCGCACGAAAGAGAACGAAGCGGGAAGGAAGCGCGCCGTCTTCTAATAGGAATGGCTAACAGTGCGGCATAAGGATTATAAACAGGGATAAGGTGCCTCAGAAAGGCTGGCCAACGTTTCGATAGGAGGACCTATCTTCGTCAAAGGCATGCAATTCGTGCGGTGCGATGAGACGCTAGATCACCTTTTGTGTCATTGCACAGCTTTTTGCGCTCAACGACGGATTCTACAAGCTCAACTGAGCATGTTAGATAGCATTGTGCTCTCAGAGGAAAAGATTCTGGGACCATAGCCTACGCTATCTTGTATGCGAAAGGCTGCAAAAGCTCTTCTTCACTTCTGTGAATGACTGACTCTTTATTATTTTTTATATTCTCGCTCCTTATCTATGCTTCCCCCTTCCCTCTCCCCAAGCGTAGGGTAGCCAACCAGGCATGTCCTTGGTTAACCTCCCTACATTTACCTTCTCGTCTCTCTCTCTCCAGTTGCGTGCAATGCCCTGGAGGGAAGGTAGGCAGGTGGGCATTTTAATTCGCGCCGCCCGAGCGACCGAGTGCGCCCGCCGGGCAGCAAGGATCTGGGGGGAGGGTAAGCAGAGGGGCAGGTCGCGTACTACGCCTCGCGCTCACGCCCGGGCGCCTTTATCTTGAATGCCATCTGCGACAGGGGCAGATTCCTTCTTCCCTGCGCTGTGTTCTCGCGCCTCACTTCGCGCTGATGCGAGCGCCGGGATGAAGGTCAATTAGCTCGCTGCTGCTGCAGCGCTTACTCAATACAGCGTTTTGACAGCGAGTTTACGCGGTCATCGAGTAAGATGTGGTCATGTTTGCTCGTGGGCTTTGGTGTGCCTATGTCTACAAGTTTATACAGCCGATAAAACTAATGTCTTTACTTCATATAGCTGTCCACTGGTTTGCTTTCGCAATCGATGCTTCGCCTCTCCGGCGCAACTGCGACTTTTATTTGTTGAACTATTGTTTTGCATTTGGTATTACAACGTATATTTATATACGTACTTAGCAGGTAGAGATTACACATGCTAAGTTGAAGACAGTAGAAGGCGAAAGAAAAAAGAAACATGGTTGCACGTCCTTTCTTTTTACACGACTGGCAACTATAACGCGATTACTTGTTTTCTATGTGATGGGAGTGCACTTGTTTATATTGTCACGTAGTAGTGACGGTAAAGAAAACAGTCGTAAAACTGTGTATGACAAAACTGGTTGTTTATTGGGCGAACCTGTGCCCACAAAAGCGAGCTCAACTCAAAGCACAACGATAGCGGCGAACACAGTCGGCGATCGTCGAAAATCTGATCAGCGGCGAAACGCGTCGGCTTTTATACCGGAGTCATCGAAGGTTCCAGATTAATCCCTGATGCCCGCGTGTCTTTCAGAAAGTTCTACACAATTCGCTTCGGTCATACAATCAGATAACTTAAGCGTCTGTGAAAACAGGCAACGGAAAGAAGCATCGATAACGTTCTAGAAACTTCCGATACAGGCGCGTCCTGCGCCGAGCGATAACGTTTAACATTTGTTAGCCGGTGGATAGCGGCCACCGGTGAAAGATAAACATCTATACGTGTCAATATCCCTCCTCTTAAAGAGCATCGTCCCGATGCTACAAACAAATGTGAAAGCGAAAACAAAACCACACGTACATAAAGGACAAAAAAATAAAGTAACAAAGTACCTAAGTTCGTCAGCGGGCGTAGAAAGGCTTAAGACGCACCACATGGACGACTTCGGGTCGTGCGCGGCGCCGCTGTGATTGCGAAATGCCGTCTGGCACTACCTCATAGTCCAGTGCGCCAATACGTCGGATGATCTTATATGATCCGAAATAGCGACGTAAGAGTTTCTCGCTAAGTCCTCGTCAGCGTATCGGAGTCCAGACCCAAACATGGTCTCCGGGCTGGTACTCGACGTAGCGTCGTCGAAGATTATAGTGTCGGCTGTTGGTTCTCTGCTGGTTCTTGGTGCGCAGGTGGGCGAGCTGTCCACCTTCTTCGGCACGCTGAAATTAGGTGGCAACGTCGATATTTTCTTCGTCGGAGACATCCGGTTGCATGGCGTCAAGCGTAGTTGCCGGTTTCCTTCCGTAGACCAGGTTGAACGGCGCCATGTGAGTCGTTTCTTGTATGGCCGCGTTGTATGCGAAGGTCACGTACGGAAGGATGGCATCCCACGTCTTGTGTTCGACGTCGACGTAGATTGCCAGCATATCGGCGATGGTCTTATTTAGGCGCTCGGTGAGGCCATTCGTCTGCGGGTGGTAGGCGGTGGTCCGGCGATGGCTTGTCTGGCTGTAGCGCAGCATGGCTTGAGTTAGTTCAGTCGTGAAGGCCGTACCTCTGTTGGTGATGAGGACTTCCGGGGCACCTGTGACGCAGGAGGATGTTCTCAACGAAGAATTGGGCTACCTCGGCAGCACTGCCTTTGGGCAAGGCTTTTGTTTCGGTGTAGCGGGTGAGGTGGTCCGTAGCTACGACGATCCATTTATTCCCGGACGTCAACGTCGGAAAAGGCCCCAGTAAGTCCATCCCGATCTGCTGGAACGGTCGGCGAGGTGGCTCTATCGGCTGTAGAATTCCGGCTGGCCTTGTCGGTGTTGTTTTGCGTCGCTGACAGTCTCGGCATGTCCTTACGTAATGGGCGACGTCGGCAGAGTGGCGAGGCCAGTAGTATTTTTCTTGTATCCGCGCGAGCGTGCGGGAAAAACCGAGGTTTCCAGCCGTTGGGTCGTCATGGAGAGCTAGCAGAACCTCTGGACGCAATGCTGAGGGTACCACGAGGAGGTAGTTGGCTCGGAGAGGTGAGAAGTTCTTCTTTGGAAGAATGTCGTTTTGCGAGAAAAACGACGCCAATCCTCGCCTGAACACCTTCGGCGCAATCACGGTCTTGCCTTCCAGGTAGTCTACAAGGCTCCTTAGTTCCGGGTCGGGTCGCTGTTGTTCGGCGAATTCGTTGGTACTGATGGGTCCCAAGAAAGTGTCGTCGTCCTGGTCGTCCTGTGGTGGCGGTTCGATAGGGGCGCGAGACAAGCAGTCGGCGTCAGAGTGCTTTCGCCCGGACTTGTAAACGACGGTGATGTCGAACGCTTGAAGTCTCAGACTCCATCGTGCGAGGCGACCTGAAGGATCCTTCAAGTTAGCTAGCCAACACAAGGCGTGGTGGTCACTCACAACTTTAATGGGCCTGCCATAGAGGTAGGGCGAAACTTCGATCTAGCCCAGATGATGGCGAGGCACTCCTTTTCTGTTATGGAGTAATTTGCTTCCGCCTTCGATAGCGACTGGCTAGCGCAACTTACAACCCTTTCTAGTCCGTCAGTCCTCTGCACAAGAACGCCGCCGAGTCCTACGCTTCTTGCGTCGGTGTGGACTTCGGTATCGGCGTTTTCGTCGAAATGCGCAAGTGTTCGCGGCGATTGCAGGCGTCGCTTGAGTTCTTCAAATGCTTCAACTTGCGGCGTCTCCCACTTGAACTCGACGTCGGCCTTCGTGAGATACGTCAGTGGCTCAGCGATCCGTGAAAAATTCTTGACGAAGCGCCTGTAGTAGGCGCACAGTCCAAGAAATCTACGCACTGCCTTCCTGTCAGCGGGCGGAGGAAAGTTGGAGATGGCCGCAGTTTTCTGAGGGTCAGGGCGCACTCCAGACTTGTTGATGAAGTGGCCCAAAAACAAGAGCTCCTCATATGCGAAGCGGCACTTTTATGACTTTAACGTGAGTCCGGAGGTTTTGATTGCTTGAAGAACTGTTTCAAGGCACCGCAGGTGTTCTTCGAAGCTTGAGGCAAACACAACGACGTCGTTGAAATAGACGAGGCAAGTCTGCCACTTCAAGCCTGCCAGTACTGTATCCCTGACGCGTTGGAAAGTCGCAGGTGCTGAGCAAAGACCAAACGGGCCTGACCTTGAACTCGAACAGTCCGTCTGGTGTTATAAAGGCAGTCTTCTCCCGGTCCCTCTCGTCGACTTCGATTTGCCAGTAGCCGGTTTTGAGGTCCTTCGACGAAAAATACTTTGCGTTGTAGAGTCGATCAAAGGCGTCGTCAATCCGTGGGAGGGGGTATACGTCCTTCGTCATGATCTTGTTGAGGTGACGATAATCGACGCAGAAACGTAGGGTTCCATCCTTCTTCTTCACTAACACCACAGGGGACGCCCATGGACTCTTGGACGACTGGATGATGTTGTCACTCTTGGCTTAAAAAGGGCAGGAACAAGTCGCACAAATAATAACATAGTCATTATTTTTATGACAAGCTTTCCCAAGCCGTTCTTATTTCTTAAAAATGTATTCCCTTAGCTTTCACTTGTAAAAAGGCTCTTCTCGTTCTTTTTTTTTTTATTTCAAGCGCCTTCTATTTCTCCTACTGCGGCGTCCCGAGCGTGCATCCCAACGCTGCTCTTGTCCCAATTCTAAATCTGTGATTCTTCTCCAAACCCAAGCGCAACCAACGCAACACGGCTTGGGGCCCTAATTCTAAGACTCTCTAGTGACATGGCGAGCAGACTTTGTGTAACCATACTCGTGCATTTAATTCCTTGATATGAAGAACCATGTTTACGAAGACTGCTTAGATAGCGTACGAACATCACTACTGAGGGTAGTGCGCATCTGCAACGCCCGTCATTTTTGCGTTAACGGAGCGAACGGGCAACAAATGGGCACGCACTTAGCCTGAAACGGCCAGGCTAGCTCCGTCATACTGGACAGCTGCGCTGTTTCGGTTCCAGCCTGATTAGGCGGGAGATTTAGCCATAAACGCTTCTACTACTACTACTGTAGAAACGTATACTCTGACGGCAACTTGAGTGAAATTAATCAACGACAAATAAAGAGCGTCTCCTATTACTAGCAGTTTCTTCGCGCAACCTGCTTTTGCGAAATGTCTTCACCAAACCGTATTTTATCAATGTATGGTCGATAACATGCTCAACTGCATTTTTTCGAGGCTTCTTCGGAACAATTCTTTCATTTATGGCAGCATAAGTAAGCTCGAGAGCCATAACGCAAATAACAGAAAAAATATAGCACCCAGAAAACGAATGAAATAATAAATTATTGACAAGAAAAAATGCCTGCGGCTAAGCTGGGCTATAAGCCCCGTTTTCAAGCGAAAGCTTGTTGGCGAGGCGTTCACTTCCGGCTCTCAAGCTCGTCGCTGTCGTCTTTCTGCATCCTTCTCCCGACGCTTAGCTCGCCGAAGTTGCCGTTCTTCACTCGTTTCAGCGTGCCGCTTTGCGCGCTCGTACTCGCGTTCCACCTTTAACTCATTGTGAAGCCGAGCGACATCTGCAAGATGGTCCGACGCAGCTTGCCGCTTTCGCCACTGGGACCGCGAAGACAACTTCGGCACAGATAGACCATCGTCCTCGCTCCCTCGGGTCAGGTCAGCCGTTGCGCTTGGAAGCTATAGCGAAAAACTGCGAGGCGGCAGAGAGCGCGGAGCCGTCTCCCTTTCAAGCGATCGGTGAGTCACGTGGTTAGTCACGTGGACACAGCTGGTGAGGCGGCGGTCGGTTCAGCGGCGGCGCGCGGCTGCAGTTGCGGCGAGTCGCTCGGTATCATTTCTTCACTTCAAGGTGAAACTGTCACCCACGTCGAAACTCGCTCGACTAGGACCGTAAAGTTTTCGCTTTAAAAGCAGGTCAAGAAGCAAAGAAACGAACGCAGTTTTAGGAAGGTGTCTGTTGGGATGTCCTTAAGCGCCTTTCCACCTGCGTAAATGCCTCGTGAGCTGGCTGAGATCACGGTTACTTTATAACACGCGCCGCCTTCGAGGTGAGTTGAGCACTTCAATTCGCAGGCAAGTTTCGCTGGAGACAATTTCTGATGTCGTCTATTGAAATACATAAACTGTGCAAACATTCCTGTGTAAAAAAAACGATAAAAAATCGCCGGAATAATTTCAATGATTTCTTGTTCACATTGGAGAAGGAAAGCTACTGCCTAGTGCAGAAAGAAATCGGGGCCCGTATTCACAAAACCTTCTTACGCTAGAATTTTTCGTACGAAAAAATTTTAGCCAATCCGGATGCCAGACATATCATTAGAGAAGGCCGCCAGCCAATGGCAAAGCGAACTTACGAAAGAAGAGCTTTGTGAATCTGGCCCCAGAATTTTGGTTGATTGCTTGTAATATTTTATAAAGGTTTGAAAAAAATTGCCGCGTATAAAAAAAGTAAGAGTAGGGCGTTTACAGTTGCGGAACACTGAATGAACGCAGCTATCACAATACTGTGAACTGCATCTTCTAGGGAATCTAAAAGGCAAAAATATTTTTTATGTCCCAGATTACAATGTTTCAGAAGAACTTACGAAACTCCTATTTACAAGCTAGCGGTATATGTCAAAATAGTGTATAATAAATCAGTCTCTTATCCACTTAGATGTAATACTAGGTGCTGTTACAAAAACAAGCGATATCGTTCTTTATTGCTGAGAGGGTCGTAAACATCAAAGCCGTGTATATTAGGATTCCGCAATTTTTAGAAACGTTTATGATAGGCCTGCCAGCCAAAATAAAAAAAATGTGATTCACAATCACTGTATTACATCGTGTTTTTCAAAGCAAGAAACCTCGTCCATTTTGCGCAGTTATTGCTGAGAAAAACGTTTTCATTGTTTCCATTTACTTAGGCAGGAACCCGCGAGCTCCTACCTAAGTACCTAAGGCCAACAGCAACAAAATCTGTCTTTGACTAAATTTGTTATAAATGAATGCTATACACCGCTGTACCAATCTTGAGAAAGCCTCAGGTCTGGGTATTTTATTGTCTTCTTGTCAGCAGCTGATAAACAGCACCTAAGCAGACGCCGCAGGCGCCCCTGGTGGTTGTCGTTGTGAAGTAAATCCCCAACAAGCCACCTCCGAGATGTTTGAACGTGCCGCGGGCAACCACCGACGCCAGGCGCTCGGGCTAGCTCGCATAGCCACGTGCATGGAACTATGTCACCCACACAGACCAATCGGAGCAAGCGGTTGTCCCAGTGTCTCGAAGGCGAGCGGGCTGGTAGGAAGATGGCGCGGCGGCTGCGGCATCTACGCTTCGCAGCAGACGCATGCAGACACAGCTACGCGCAGCTGCTGGATAACCACATCGCGCTCGTGTGTCCCTGTCTGGCCGTGCTACGTGGTGCGGACCGGCTTTATCATGCGCCGGCTGTACCGTTGGATAGTAGCTAAATGCAGACTGTGCATTTTTGAAGAGCTGCCAATGGCAAGCGTACGTGTGGTTTGGGCTTATCTTGGAGGTCACGCCGAGGTGCCGTGCGTAAGGTCATGCGTGACTTCGAACGAGTGGTAATGTCAGCGTTTTATTGCGATATTAACTATATGGACACTTCAAGCGCATTTCTGCCTTCGCTGTCATCGTAGCCGTCGCCTTGATGTTCCGTATAAAGTCCAAAAGCTGTAACATCGTGGCCGCGCGCCGGACGCTGTGTGTGCGTAGGCCGCTTGCAAAGGTCAGCCGACGATCGCGGCTAAATCTCGCGCGCACGAGGGAGGAAGCACGCCGTTTTCTGTGGCGCTGCGCCCGGGGCGGAGGCGAGCGACGGGGGCGGGGGGGGGGGGGGGGGGGTGTTCTGCACCGGCGGCGGGTGCTCATGGCGTGGCTGTGCGGGCGCCGTATCTTGAAAGTAATCTGTGACGTGGAGACATTGCACGCCTACGCGGGCCTAACCTTGTAAGCGAGCTGTGATGTGGACAAACTAAGCCACGCCGAGTGCCGACTGTTTCGTATGCGCCGTGATTTGGAAGTTCGCGTTGAAGCGAGAGACTGCGCGAATGACAATTTGCTAGCTGCTGCTGCCGCGTTTCCTCACTCTAGCGTTTTGACAGCGAGTTTCCACTGTCATTGAGCGAGATGTGTTCACGTTTACCTGTGCACGCGTGACAACGTGCTTGTTAATTAAGTTAGTAAGCGAATGTTTGCAAGTTTATACGGTCGATGCAATTAATATCCTTACTTCGTGGAGCTGTCTACTAATTTGCTATCACAATCGATGCTTTGACTTTCGGGCGAAACTGTAACTTTTTTTTCAGTTTCGGCATCTAAACGATCATTTTGTTAGCTTTTTGTGGCGCTCCGTATTTGAAACGCCTAATATACTTAAAAATGACTTATTGGGCTTTGCGTGCCAAAAACACAGTCTGATTATGAGGCACGCCGTAGTGGGAGACTCCAGAATAATTTAGACGACCTGGGTTTCTTTAACGCACACCTAATTCTAAGTACACGTCTGTTTTCTCGTTCCGTCCCCTTTGAAATGCGGCCGCCATGGCTGGGATTTGATCCCACGACCTCGTGCTTATGATAAGCCCAACACCATAGCCACTAAGCAACCACGGCGCGCCAAACGCCTAATTTCGCACGGAGGCTCTTTTATATATAGCACTACCTTAAGCTAAGTTTCTTACACGTTGCCACATTTTCTTGGAGTAGGCCTGTGACATGTGACGGCCCTGCAAGGATTCAGGAGGTAGAAAGCCTCAATAGGACGTTTCAGCATCGAGGAACCATATTAGTGCTACTGTTCAAGGTTTTCACGCTCTAGTTAATGCTCGTGGACTCTTTCAGCTACATGTGGGGTGCAGGGTACAGTTGTAGATGCAAAAATAGGTGCCGGGTCAAGAACGGCGACTTCGTCATCCAGGCACGTCGCGTGCGCGTGATGGTGGTCTGTAGAGTGATTGATCCCTATCCAATGCAAACTAAGATTGGTAAATGGATATTTAAAGCATATATTAATTGGCGGTGGATTTAAGGACTAGGTGGGATTTGCAGCAAGAGCTTTGGTAGCAATTTCCTACGTAACAAAATCACATATCGGTACTCAAAAAAAACGCTGTTAGATGTCTAGGCAAACATTCGAGTGATTTGATTTCGCTTCATGCGTTGTTTTAGGTTTCCTTTAAGCAGTGCCATGTATTCTTCCAACATGTGCTTTGATTTTACACGACAGACGGGATGTAGTACAGCTGCGTGATTTAACGATAAATCAAAGACGTTGTGGCTAAAAGCTCTGTGCAGGAATAATATCAATATATTTTCGTCATTTTTTACCATAGATAGTCAAAATGACTTGCAGCTGCTAGTGAAGCATTGTCTCCAGCGTATATTTCAAAGGGAAATGTCGTCCATGAATGCCGCTTTCCAAATCTTGCAGCCGTTTCAGATGAAAACCTACACGGCGCAGATGACGAAGCTACAAAGCTCAAGTGGCATCTTTTAGTTGGTTAATGAAAAATCATGAATTTTAGACGTATGGACTTAGACAGCCGTATTTTGTGAGGTTATGAAAAAACAAAGAGTGAAAGACCACCACCTCTTTGTAATATGCTGACAAGGTGATCCGCCATATGGTTCTTAGTTCTGAAAGTATGCCTTTAACTCAATATGGCCTTGCCTAAGGCATGGTCTACACACCCTTTACGACCATGCGAACCTTGCGGCTATTGCTAAGTTCACTGAGGGCTGCGAAGAAGAAAGCGTATTTTTTAAATAAATGAAGATGTTAGTTTTGTATAAAGCATCTTTTGCAATATACCTTGCATCATCCCTTTGCGAAATCAAAGGGTATTTTTAAAGGCGCAGTGTAAATTGTGTCGTTCGTAGCGCTTGCAGCGTATACGTAGAAATAGGTTTTATTGAGAGTAATATCAACTGCAACAGTTAGGCATAAGGATTCCCTTGTACTACGTGGGGAGAATCATGGCCTAGTTTTAGCGTTGAACATTTCCGTGATTATAGATTTTAGTATTGGGGCCGTGGTTGCACCTAGTCTGCAGTTTTGTACCTATGCATCCCATTCATGCAATGACGAAGATTAGTTGTAATTGTTAAGGTTTCGTGGAAGGTTAGGTCCTAATTTCTCGCAAACATAACACCACCTCTTACCGTGCAGGAGGCCAAGAGTGACCGTTACGGTAGCAATGTTCGGTGAAAACACTGACGCTATGATGCCACCCCAAAGGAAGATGCTCCCAATGAGACCGATGTGGAAGAGGGACATATACCTTTGCAGGAACGCAACAAGAAGGCCTGAAAAGAATAATACGTCGATTTAGGCACGTGGTTATAATCTGCAAACCTGTTATGCACACGACATATTACAACACCTACACTCTAACAAGGTGAATACTGAAAAGCAAAATTAAAAGCTGCAGCTGCTTCCATCATTACCACTGATATTCAGCACTTCATTCCTGTAGCTTTTCCATGGACAAGATTAAGGCACTATATGTATTGCTGCAACACCAAGGTTTGCATGAAAATTGGTAATATATGCCTAATAAAGAATAAACTTAAGCAAGCTCATTAGAAGCTTAATTGAATTGTGATCTACAGGAAGACGTCTACAGCGCTACAAACAACCGAATGGAGGTCGTTTACCAGTAGGCAAAGTAGGATAGCAGACTTCTGCATTGTTTTGTGTGTGTTTTTCTCCTTTCCAGATGTTTAGAGATCAAGCAGAAACTGCACCCACCCGTCGTTCCCCTGCTCACGAGTGACGTTGCGCGGATTTTCTCCGCTTCATCGCAAATGAGCATAGTGCAATATATGCGTAGAGAACAGGCTGGTTTCAGGAAGGGATATTCTACAGTGAATCGCATCCATGTCATCAATCAGGTAAGTGGGAATTCAGCGCAGTACAATCAACCTCTCTAGATGGTTGTCATAGATTATGGGAAGGCATTCGTTTCAATAGAGTTACCAGCAGTCATGGAGGCATGACTCAACAAAAAATGCGCAAGAGGCATACGTGAGCATCTTGGGAAGGATCCATAAAGGTTCCACAGGTAAAGAAAAGTAGGCAACTAGATATCAAGAAAGAGGTCAGGCAAGGAGACGCAATCTCTCTAATGCTATTAACTGCAGGCTTAGAAGTATTGCAGGTTTTAAACTAGAAAGGCTTAGGAGTGAGGATCAACGCAAATATATCAGCAACCTTCGGGTTGCAGATGACATTGTCCTTTTCATCAATACTGGAAATGAATTGCAACAAATGATTGAGGGCCTTAACGGAGAAAGTGCTAGACTGGGGTTAAAGATTTTTATGCGGAAGACAAAGGTAATGTTTATCAATGTTTACTACTTACGCAGTAGCAAACATCCCAGTGAAATCATTTCTTGCACATAAGTAGTTAGCCACAACCCCGTCCCACGACCTTTCGTGGAATGCGCATGCGATTAACGTAGTTTAGTGAGCGCATAAGACCCTAAGGTAAATTAAATGTTGCCTTCGTCATAGTCCTCAGCAGGCCAAGCTACTCGCCTACAAATCATTTGTCAGACTGAAACTGGCATATGCCACCGCCATCTGGGACCCTCACCAACATATACCATCAATGCACTCGAATCAATTCAGAATTGTGCGACTAGATTAATTCATTCTTCATATTGTGAGACGACGCCCGGGATGAAGGCAGAGCTTTTGTATCGTCACACAGCGTGAGACAGCCCACGAACACCAACCCGACAAAATGATGACGATTATGAGGATGGTTATATACACATGAAGACGATGATGAACTGCACAGTTAGCGCTCACACTAACTTCCCCCCCCCCCCCTCACGAAAGTGGCCGGTAAGGCAGCGAGTCAGAAACAGTCGGAACGCCGAAGGTAGGGCTTCAGGCGAGAGACGTGAACAATTTCAGTGCTGCGACAACGGCGGTCAGTAACCGAGGTAACAGGAGCTACGCGATAGTTCACGGCAGATGTTCTTTCAAGCGCGGTATATGGGCCACGATACCCGTGAAGAAATTTTTCACAGAGCCCTAGCACTCGAACAGGTGCCTACAGGAGCACTTCGTCGCCTGGTCGGAACGAAATGAAACGACGGGTCGCACCACAACGGACTTTCCTCTTGTCCTGAATGCTCGCGGTGTGGGCGCGCGCAATTTCGCGGCCGTGGGCGACGCGGGTGGCGAACTCCTCTGGTAGAGATGTGGTTGGAACAGAAGGCATAGAGAGAAAGGAGGTGTCCAAGACAAAAGACGGTGCACGGCCGTACACGAGGAAAAAGGGGCTGTAGTTTGTTGTGCGTTGAACGGCAGTATTATATGCAAACGTGACGAAAAGAAGTATAGTGTCCCAGTTTGTGTGGTCGGGTTTCACATACATGGAGATCATTTCGGACAGAGTTCGATGGAAACGCTCGGTAAGACCATTGGTCTGGGCATGGCATGCAGAAGTGGTCTTATGAATGGTGTTTGAGGCTTGCAGGACTTCAGCAAGAACATGGGAAAGAAATGTCTTGTCACGGTCACTTAGAAGAACACAAGGCGCACCGTGGCGCAAGATAATGGCTTGCAGGACAAACTCGGTGACCTCAGAGGCGCACCAGAAGGAAGAGCTGCCGTCTCAGCGTAGCGAGTGTGATGGTCCACGGCGGTGACAATCCAGCGGTGACCCGTGGGTGTAAGTGGAAGTAGTCCATATAAGTCGATGCCCACGAATCCAAAGGGAACGGACGGGCACGGCAATGGCTATAAAGCGCCGGCGGGAAGACAAGTCGAACGTTTTCGATGTTGGCATGACGCACACGAACTGACGTAATTGGCAACACTAGTAGACAGGCCAGGCCATAAACATCGAGTCTTAATTAATGCGGTCGTAGGTTTTATGAAATCCTAAGTGGCCAGCCGTTGCGTCTTCGTGAAAAGCTTGTAAAATTCTTAGTCGAAGTGACCGAGGGACGACTGGGACCCATCGGTGACCGGTAGGGTGGTAAACTCGCCGCAATAATGAGGCATCATGAAGTTTAAACCAGTGCCAGTTGTCGTCTTAAGCTGCTGTTGGGAGGACGGGATGAGCCAGTGAGCCGGTCGATAATTGTGCGGCAGTACGTATCTGCACGTTGGAGGGAGGCGAGGTCTTCTGAAGACAGAACGTCGACCGAGGTCATGAACCGTACCGGGGCCATGGTTATGGTCGGTTGGCTGGGCGGTGCCGAACGGAGGGAAGGTGAGACACAGGCATTTGGCGACAGCGGGCAACGAGATAAAGCGTCAGCATCTTGATGTTGCCTGCCAGACTTATATGTGACAGTGTAGTCGTACTCCTGCAAACGGAAAACCCAACGGCTGAGGCGTCCGGACAGATTCTTCAGGGAGGACAACCAACACAGAGCATGGTGGTCAGTAACAATTGTGAATTGGCGGCCATATAAATAGGGGCGAAACTTTTGTATGGACCATACGATGGCGAGGCATTCTTGTTCGGTGATAGTATAATTTCGCTCAGCAGGATAAAGAGTACGACTCGCGTAGGCCACGACTTGCTCTTGAGACGCGTGGTTCCGCTGCAGCAGGACAGCGCCTATTCCATGCCCACTTGCGTCAGTGTGGAGGATAGTAGAGGCTGTGGGATCAAAGTGACGAAGCACTGGTTCTGATGTGAGGCATCGCTTGAGGATCCGAAAGGCAGCTTCACATTCATCCGTCCAGGTAAAGGGTATGGTCGTGGTCAGGACTTTATGAAGAGGAGCTGCGATAGTCGCGAAGCCACGGACAAAGCGGCGGAAGTACGACGCCAATCCGAGAAAGCTGCGAAGGTCTTTAGGTGTGGTTGGTGTTGGGAAATGCTGTACCACAGCGACCTTGTCGGGATCTGGCTCAATGCCGCGCTTACTGACCACGTGACCTAATACTTTGATGCTGCGGATCTCAAATCGACACTTCTTAGTATTGAGCTGGAGACCGGCCTTGGCTAGACACGTGAGAACGTCATCTAAATGTTCTTGGTGCTGGGAGAAGCTGGACGAAAAGATGGCAATGTCGTCCAGGTAACATAGGCAGGTGTTCCATTTGAGGCCGCGTAGTACGGTGTCGATCATTCGTTCAAATGTGGCTGGCGCGTTGCACAGACCAAAAGGCATTACGTTGAATTCGAAAAGGCCATCATATGTTGCAAACGCCGTCTTCTCTTTGTCGGGATCATGCATAGGGATCTGCCAATATCCAGAACGCAAGTCGAGGCTCTAAAGGTATTCGGCACCTTGTAAGGTATCCAAAGCATCGTCAATAATACGGGGCATAGGATATACGTCCTTACGGGTAATATTGTTTAGTGCCCTATAATCGACGTAAAAGCGTACCTAACCGTCCTTTTTTTAACTAGGACAACAGGAGACGACCAAGGGCTTGCTGAAAGCCTTATAACGTTCCGTGCGAGCATGTCGTTGACTTGGTCTTCTATAACTTTCCGTTCAGCAGACGATACACGGTAAGGGCGGCGACGAATGATGCGGGATCCGTCGGTTTCGATGTGATGAGCGGCCACGGTTGTTTTACCCAAGCCATCCGAACACACGTCAAAGCAAGGTTGGTGTTTCCTTAAGATGGTCAGCAAGGCATCAGTCTGAGTTGGGCTCAGATCTTAACTCACAGTGGCCCTGAGAGCACAGGGTGAACCGTCCGTGGGCGTACACTCGGCGAAGAAGGAAACAGGCGAAACAGTGACGACACATACTGGTGCTGCGTCGATAAGCATAACAGTGGACCCCTCCGGCAGCAGAAGTGGCTCTGACGTCGTGTTGTAGGCGGTCAGACTGGCGCAGCCGCGTGAGAAACGCACAAGACAAGAAGCGGTGGTGATTCCCCGAAAAATGCAGCGCTGGGAAGAGGAAACCACTGCGTCGCCGTCGATATTTTCGCTAAATATAATGGTGAGAATGCGGGCTTGGCCGGATGGAAGACCAAATCTGCCGCTGTGACAAGGTGGGACGGCGAGGAATCGGCAGCGTCACAGAGCTCGGTGTCCGTAATATGTATAAGTGGTTGTCCCATGTACGAAATGACAGCAGATGCAGCTGACAAGAAATCCCAGCCTAAGATGATCGGATGAGCGCACGACGGAAGCACAGTAAACTGTATATGATGGCGAATTCCGTCCATGAGGACACGAGCAGTACACTGTCCGGTAGGGTAAATCGGACTGCCATTGGCGCCACATAAGACCGGACCAACATACGGAGTTTACACTTTTCGTAGACGGAAGCATAGTGCGCGATGAATAACACAAATGGCGGCGCCAGTGTCCATAAGAACGTCGACAGAAACATCTTTCACACAAACAGCGAGTAAATTAGTCGGGCGAGCAGGAAGCATTGGGACAGGTCGCAAACAAGCAGTTTCTCCTCCAAAAACTGCAGTGTCTAGTTTTCCGGATGGTGGTCGAAAGAAGTGGAGGCAGGACGCAGGGGCGATGAAGTACGGCGCAACGGAGACAGGGAACAACGACGGGGTGATTGAGAAGACCGGGACATGTTCTGGGACAACGGAGGTGAGGGCGAGCGACGTGACGAGGATATATAGGGTCCTGGAACGTAGGCGTCCGATCTGGGCACATAGTCTCTCTCATAGGCGGAATAGCCACGTCGTTCATCATGCTGGCGCCGGCGGCAGAAACGAGAGATATGACCACGTATGCCACAGTAGAAACATACAGGGTGGGAAGGGCGCCAGGCAGAGTCGTATGGTTGCACGGGGGCCTTCGCTGCCATCGAGGCCAGGTGGTCGCAGACAACGGTGGTAGGTGCAGATGGAACTGGGACCGCAGGCCGCGAAGCAATCTCGGCGTAAGAAAGTGCACAAAGAGGTGCAGGGGACCGAGCATGTGTGACACTTGGCATGGATGCCAGTTTTTTTTTTTTTTGATGATCTCGCGCAAATTGGGAGGAGGAGCGCGCAGAGACGCAATGGCGGTGTTGGCTGGACCATGGCCGTGAAGCTCCTCTCGCACAATGATGCGGATGAGCGCTCGCAACTCGTCGTTGTCGGTAAGGTGAGCATCGCAGGAGGCGCGTGGAAGACGAAAGGCGCAGATCGTGGCAAGGCGTTGGCATGTCGTGATGATGTGAGTAACTCAAGTGGGGCTCTGGACTACAAGAGCGTTAAAGGCAATGTAGTTGATGCCCTTCAGGATATGGCGGATACGTTCCCCTTTGGGCATGTCACTCTGAGCGCGACGGCAGAGAGCCAGAACATCTTCAATGTAAGAGGTATAGGGTTCCTCGGCTCCCTGGATGCGGGTAGCGAGCTTCTGTTTCGCTACTTGGGAGCGCCCAGCAGATGTGCCAAATATCTGTCGCAGCTGCGCAGTAAATGCTGGCCATTCAGGGAAGTCGCGCTCATTGTTGAAAAACCAAGTTTGGGCGACCTGCCTCAGGTAGAAGGCAACGTTGCGGAGCTTGTTTGACTCGTCCCAATTGTTGCAAGGAAGTACTGTCGTACAGTACTGTCGTACTGGTCAAGTCAGTCTTCCACGTCTTCGCCGCGAAGGCCAGAAAAAACCTGAGCGTCGCGTTGCGGTACGGTGACGAGCCAAATAGGCCCAGCTGGCGGAGCTGAGGTGGTAGCAGCAGTGGATGCGGTGGTTTGTGTCATGACTGGTGTTGGCGAGCACAACCGTCGACCAGAGCGGAGCTCCAGGGGTGGCCGGTAGAGCAAGAGGACGGGGATATCAATGCACGCTCCACCACTTGTGAGACGACGCCCGGGACGAAGGCAGAGCTCTTCTATTGTCACACAGCGCGAGACAGCCCACGAACACCAACCCGACAAAATGATGAATGATGAACTGCACAGTTAGCGCTCACAATATTCATATATCAGCATTTCACACTGCAAGTCACAATGCAGCTTGACATCTCTTGCTTTTCGTTGTTGTATCGCCACGCTCTCTCTTTATCACAGCTTATTTTACAGGTCACTAAGCCGCTCACCGTACAGCACGCCATCATCTTTACGCATGTCACAGCTCACCAGCCATGAACTGCAAGTTGCTCGTCTTTGCGAACGAACTGTCACATTTCAAGCTTCATTTTTTTCCTCAGGCTGCCGCAAACTGGAACGACCTACGCCGCAATGCTATTGCCATCATATGTCATTCACAATTTCTGGAAACTGTTCAAACTTGTATTTAACCATAACGCCTACCTTTCTGTGTATACATTTTAAACACCCCTTATGTATTACCCCAAAGGGGATCTTTAAGGTAACAAAATGAAATGAAATGAAATTGGATGACAAGGAAGCAAGGATTCATGAGCGCCAGTCAATCTTTAGAGTCTGTACAGGAGTTCGTTCATCTAGGTCAATTACTCACAGGGGACCCGGACCATCTGAAGGAAATTTACAGAAGAAGAAAAGTGTTAGGCGTACCTTTATGAGACAAGAAGAGAGAAGTCTGGATCACAGAGCAAAGAGGGATAGCCGATAATGTAGTAGACATTAAGAGAAAAAAATGGAGCTGGGCAGGCGATGTAATGCGTAGGGTAGATAACCGGTGGACCATAGGAGCTACCGCATGGTCGCCAAGGGTAGGAATGCGCAGTCGAGGATGGCAGCGAATTAGGTGGGGTGATGAAATTCTGAAAATGGGAGGCGCAAGTTAAAATAGTAAACGTGACCCCGATTAAGTGCCCCCACGCCCTTCCCACGGCATAAATTTCTGGTAAGACACGGCAAGGTCTACTTGCGCATTGCCGGTGCAGTGACCGTTCTGTCGTATTCCATAATTCAGAGCAACCTGCGCTTACTCCAAGCTTTTTTGTTCGAGCTTACATTTGTTATAGTGGTGGCAGGAATTTCGCCTGTTGGGGCAAACCAAAACAGTCGGCACCTACACTCTGTTTCTTGTGAAATAAACACTTGAAAGTAGGAAGAAAATTCTTCGCTTTTTCTGCACGCATATTGATACAAAAATAGGAGTAATTACAGTTTGCATGTGTAATTTTTCTTCATGCAACAAACGAAAGCATGAATACGAAAGTTTGGATTCAGCACCCGTTACTCTGCGTTTTGGGATATGAAAAAAAAACAGTCACTTTTGCCATTAATGTGCAAGTAGACCTGGCAGTGGCGTAGCCAGGAATATATTTCATGGAGAGGGTGGGAGGGCGAGTGGGTTGAGCGGCACGCACTTGACCTGGGAGGGGAGGTGGAGCAGGCAAGAGCAGGCAAGTGATGTCGCACGTCGCCTTACGCCACGTATCCTGATACGCTGAAATTCGGGAGTGGAGATGGGAAGGAGAGGGGAGCACGTGGTGCTCGCTGGATTTGAAAGCTTTTCTTCCGACCTAATCGAGCGAGCACATAGAATTGATCGCTTTCCACCCAATAAATATCGGCCAATAATTATAAACTTCAGTTGCTTTAAAACCAAAGAAAAGCTTCTTTCGATGCGCAACTTGCTTAAACAAAAAGGCATGACTATAAGCGAAGACTTTTCGCCTGCTACACGCATCGCTAGAAAGAGGCTTTTCGATTTTGGTAAAAGCCAGGCTTCTACTGAACCTTTCAAGCTTCGTCATGATAAGCTGTATGTAAATGGAAAGTGCTAATTCTTTAACGCTACCACTGCCTCCGTTCATGAATTCTTGGCACAGCGTAACAACACAATGAACACTGGCAATCATTCACCCCATCCGACACGTGTACCATCGTAGGAAAACACGAGGGGTAGTGGCTGTCTACCGTCGTCACGTCCTCTAACATCAGTCCAGTTTACAACGTTCGCAGCATTCTTAATAAATACGACCCCTTATCATCTGCAATAGACTCGTGCGAGGGCCAAATCGTTGCCTTAACCGAAACATGGTTGCCACCTCATGTGAGTGACGTCGAACTTTTTCACTGTGCGCAGAACTACACTGTATATCGTTGCGATCGCGCTGCACACAGAGGAGGTGGTGTTCTCCTCGCAGTATCAAACGACATACTTTCATCTGCCATCAGCGTCATTGGGGTCCTGGAAACAGTCTGGGCTTCCATTACACTTGATCATCAAACCATAATAATAGGTGTGTTCTACCGCCCTCCTTCTACGTCATCTTTATTTGCAAATGAATTCCATGACACTCTTTGTCATGTACGCAATCAATTTCCTTCATCGCCCATAGTAGTCCTCGGTGACGTCAACTTTCCAAACATTACGTGGAACGCTGACCAACCCTCGCTATCGCCTTTTTCCCAACAAGCTAAGGAATTTTTAGACGCATGCGCTATTTTCTCGCTTTCACAACTCGTTACCGATCCTATGCGATCCTCTGTCAGTGTAGCAAATACCCTAGACTTAATTTAAGCGTCCCATCTCGACCGCATATCTTCGATCACACATTTACCTGGCATTATCGATCATTGTCTTCTTCATTTCACTTTCAACTCATCAATTCCCACAACCACTAAACAACGGAAGATTATACACGATTACAAAAACTCCAACTTTGACGCAATTAACAGAAAATTAACCTCATTTCTAGACGACTTCTTCCCTGACTTTCAAAACCATTCAATTCAAACTAACTGGGACCTTTTCGTGCCTAAAGTGAACGAACTAACCAACAAACACATACCAACTCGCAAAATTGTTATAAATCCACAAGCCCACTGGTGTGATGCCCATATCAGGCTGCTTGCCAATCGAAAGAAACGTTTTTTTTCGCTTGGCTAAAAACTCACCCACCGAATCGAGGTGGGCTACTTATACATTAGCATTTGAAGCTTACGTAGCCGCATTGAAGGTTGCTAAGCATAAATTTTTGTCTACCACTCTTCCATCAATGCTAACAAATAATGCTAAAAAATTTTGGAGAACTATCAATCCAACATGTAGTGACCACATCGCCTTGGATGACTCTTCTGGTTCCCGTCTTCCACGTGACCAGTGTGCTGGTCTCTTAAATGAAACCTTTGTTAAAAACTTTTCCACCGAGTGTAAAAGTGTTCTGCCTGCCACACGTGAATATGACTATATACAAATGCCTCCAATTATTGTTGAAACGTCTGGTGTCCTAAAACTGATAAATTCCCCCGTTATTAATTATTAATTCTTCTCCCCGCTATGATTGAATTAATACAAAATTATTAAAAAGTACTAATGTTGTTAGTTCACTTAATCTTACAAAGCTTTTTCAGCAGTCCCTAGATAGGTCAACACTACCTAAAGAATGGACGGTCGGGAAAGTGGTTCGTCTACATAAGTCAGGTAACAAACATTCACCAAATAATTACCGTCCCATTTCATTGATTAGTACGTGTTGTAAACTACTTGAACATATCATTTTTTCTAACCTTGTTAATTTCCTCGAGTATAATTGATTCTTCACCCCAGCTCAGCACGGCTTTCGCAAAACATTTTCATGTGAAACACAACTTGTTTCATTCAGTCACGAGCTACATCAAATTTTGGATCGTTCTTCGTTTGCCGATTGTATTTTCTTAGATTTCTCTAAAGCGTTTGACAAGGTTTGCCACAGACTTCTCTTGTACAAATTAAGTGAACTAAATCTACATCCTAACCTTATCAAGTGGATTATGTTTTTTCTAACAAATCGCACTCAGTTTGTTACAGCTAACGGTTTTAATTCTTCTTTCAGTGATGTACATTCTGGGGTTCCTCAAGGTTCAGTTCTGGGCCCTCTCCTTTTTCTCATCTATATTAACGACCTTCCTGCTACACTATCCTCTAACGTACACTTGTTCGCTGACGATTGTGTTATTTTTTTCGAAATAACCAATGAAACCGACATTAACAAGTTGCAACTCGATCTTAATACAATATCCAAATGGTGTGACTCGTGGTTATTGGAACTAAATACTAACAAATGTAAAGTGCTACGCGTTTTCCCGTATTTTTCGTCAACAAGCCACTTACCAATTAAACAACGTTCCTTTAGAAACAGTAAACTCTTACAATACTTAGGTGTCCATATAACTACAAATCAGTCATGGGCAATTCGCACTGAATACGTTATTAACAACGCTAACCACCTGTTAGGTTACTTGCGCGGTAACTAACGGCCTGAATTAGAATATGCTACTTCTGTATGGATCCCTGCCAGGATAACCTGAAAACGCGCTTAGAACTAGTCCAAAATAACTCAGTTCGATTTATCTTTTGTAATTATAATAGAACTGCAAGCATTTCTTCCATGAAGTCTAATCTTGGTCTTCCCTTATTGTCTATTCGACGTAGGATGGCAGGTCTAGCACTCTTTCATAGGCTTTATCATCATCGTACCTTGCACACGCAATTCTTTACAAGACCCCGTTATGTATCACACCGTGTTGATCATTGTCATAAAGTCGGGACATATCTATGTAACACAAAGCACTTTTCCCAGTCTTATTTCCCTCGAACATCTATAGATTGGAACCACCTTCCCGCTGATATTGTAAATATTACTGATAACAGCCTTTTTCGTGAAACTTTAGCTAACTTTGTATAACCAGGAGTTCATTTTTTGTGACACAGCACCTAACACTATATTGAAAGATTGATTGATTGTATTCTAGCATTGTGTTTTGCTATATTAATCACTCTGTTTTGCTTACTTCCTATGTACCACATTTGCTTTTGTACCACTCCCCTCTATAATGCCTCTGGCCCTGAGGGTATTATAAATAAATATTTTATTGCGATAGCAATTATAGGGACACTTCAACCGGATTTCTGCCGTCGGCGTCGCCGTCGCCGTGAGGTTCCGTATAGATAAAATCTTCGCCGCGCGCCGTAAGCCCGAGCGAAAGCGTGCGGGGACGCGCGCTATCACGGAGAGCGAACGCACTCAATCTCCTACGCGCAAGCAAGGAAGCGGGAAGCCAGCGCCGGAGGGAGCGGAGGGGGGGGGGCGCACTTTTACTCTGCCAACAACCGCACTCGTCGCTCGCCCGCACCGTCTCTTATCTCCACACGGCTCTGACCTTTATATGTGCTGTGCATTCGCCGCTCAGTTTCCGTTGAAGCGATAGACCGCACGTACTTACCTTCGCCCGCTGCGGCATATGCGCTTGCTGCCAGCGTTTTGACAGTCGTTGTCTGCAGTCATTCAGTGTGATCTATTCAGGTTTGTTTGTGCGATCTCACACCACGCTTGTTCATTCAGTTAGTAATAGTAGGGCCACATTTTCCAACGCACGCTACACATGCAATGCTGCCCGGATCGGCAGTGCAGCGCTACAGGTGTGTCCCTTCGCACGCGCTGCCCACGGGAAGCGCTTCTCATCAACACCACCGTTTCACACGCGCCTTGTCGTGGTCATCGAGTCTCTCTTCATGTCGGTCTACTTACGCCGCAGCACACCTGCTTACTTAATCAGCTCATGTTTACTACAATTCATATTGCTACCAAAGCCGCTCACCTTACTTCGTATGACAGTGCTGTGTTGCTATCGCATTCATTGCTTCGCCCTTAGGGCGAAACTGTGACATTTTATTTATTATAAATAAATAATATCATCCACAAGAGGTTAATGCATCAAAATAAGAGGCAAGAATGAAAAACGAACAAATTAAAAGAGAGAAAAAGGAAGGACTACGCTGTGCAGAAAATGCTCCCGCGCACGTGTTGTTAATGTCATATGCATTGATTCCACTGCAGTGGACATTGTAGAAAATGTATTCCGCCGACAGAACTTGGCTTAAGTAAGCCACAATATTGACAGGTATTGCCTCTGAAGGCTTCTCTATCCTGTGTAGACAATTACATGTACTAAACCACAATGTCGTGAGAGTTACGAGTAAAAGTGAGAATACTGGCGTGAATTACTCACTGGGAGAACATGACGCTATTTTTGAAGCCGAGTTGGGCAAGAACGGTGGATGGTGGCACCTTCCAGGGCTGCTATAGCAAACTTATCTCGTCCACTGAAGCTGACGCTATGCTCAAAGTCTTCCCGGAAGCACTAAACATTCTCCAAAAATAACCGAAATTTGTCCGCTGTGGTGAACCGCATGCAACAAAGGTTCATGTGGTAGCAGAAACTTCGCCAGTTGGAGCAAAATCAAAAAGTCGGCAGCTGCACTCACTGGAGCTGATGCGCATGATTTGCACTTCAGTTGACATTTGATATGTTGTGAAATCAACAGTGGAAGGGACAAAAAAATTCTTGCCGTTTTCTGGGCGCATATTGATTGCAAGTTAAAAATAATTACAGTTTGCATGTCTAAGATTTATAAAACTGCTATCCCTGATTCGTATAGCTGTCCACTAGTGTGTTATCGCCATCGATGCTTCGCCTTTCAGGCGAAACAGCGACTTCTTTCTTCGTGCAACGCACTTTTAATAGGACATGACTGGTTTGTTGAAATTTTTCTGTGATTTTCTGTTATATACCTCACTATCTGCTTTTAATGCGAAGCATTTCTAGGCAAACATTTGCCACATTTAGAGTATCTATCTATCTAGCTGCTTACGTCCTGGTGCTCTCATGGTCGTTTCATTAACTTGGTATGTACCCAACTTGGCCTAGAATGACAAGAGTGCATGCCGAACATAAATGATAGGTCATATGACATGAATGTCTTGCTATGCTTCTCACGTAGGTCATGAAACAGCCGTATACGTCTTGGTGCTCTAACGGTCGTTTCGTTAACTTGGTAGGCTTCCCGCACACTGCTTCGCATAACGTAGATTCCCATAGGGCGTGGGATCAGCCGGCTTTTTTTCTTCCTTTCTTACCACTGTTTGTAGTTCTCTTTATTTGCTTCCTGTGCGAGGGATTTCGATTCGTAGTTATGATGCACTCATTACAGGTACCAGCAGTGGCGAGGGGGTCGAACATGTTTATCATTTTTGTTTGCAAATAATTTTTCATCCTGGCGCATACC
Organism: Dermacentor silvarum; assembly: GCF_013339745.2. Classification (NCBI taxonomy): domain Eukaryota; kingdom Metazoa; phylum Arthropoda; class Arachnida; order Ixodida; family Ixodidae; genus Dermacentor; species Dermacentor silvarum. Next base: position 40,040,266 of record NC_051156.1, read on the forward strand.
GAAGACACGGCAACAACGCTTCAAGACGACTTGGAAAGCTTTTAATGTTTCCCGCCGTACGGCGTTGCGCTGCTAAGCCTATAGGTCGGAAGAGTATATAGCGCAAGCTGGATACAGTGACAGAGGAGGAAATGCAACACAAGCGCTATTGCGCTAGTTTGTGCTATTGTTACGACGTGATGTACCAACAAGCCCAAGCTGCTCTTCTGAAACCCTAGGGTGCGGGAGCAAATCTAGGCCACGGGGGCCGCATTTCCATGGGGGCAAAATGCAAGAACGCTCGTGTAATATGCATTAGGGGCACTTTGACAAACCCCAGGTGGTCAGAATTATTCAGCAGTCCCTCACTACAGCGTGCCTCATAATCACTTTGTGGCTTTGGCACGTGAACCGTAAGGATGAAAGAAGTTTTCAATATTGCTTAGAAAAGGCAGGGCCGCAGTGCTGCGCCAATGAAGAGGGCGACGTTGTGATAGTATTCGCTTTTTTAATTTCTCAGGCAGTAGAGAAATCAACTGCGTCTGGTTTACGGTATTGCTTGTGGATTACCAGGTTAGCGGAGGCTAACCTCGTAATGAAGAACACTCAATGAACATAAAAACGTGTCTATGAGGCATTGTGGTTAGATGAAGCGTCACAAGATCTCGGTACCAGCGTCCTCTAACCCGGCATTGCGCACACGCACGCATTGCGCAGTCGAAATACCAGGCACGCTGAAACTCTTTATACATGGTTTGCACGTGCGTGCAAAGCTTTTAACAGTGGAGCTCTTTAAAGGGCAACTGCGGACGATTTTTTCACCGTGTCAAGGTAATGGAATATCTAGGTTCCCGAGACCCCGCTGCCACGCGTCTGATGGGAGAATTGTTCCGCAAATTCGAAAATAATTTTAAATAAACAAAAAAGCGCGAAAACGAAAGCGAAACCTGACCAAGCAGTTCTTCGTGTGACGTCACGGGTGTTCCCCCGGTGAGTATGGCGAATTCCGGTCTCGCCTGCGGGGTGAACGAAACCGGCGAAGAGCAGGCGCTCATCTGATAGGTGACTGCACCGGATGTTCGGGTGACATTGTAAGCGGCACCACCTCTTCGGGTCTGTCAAACAGGGATACCTATGACTCTGACGAAGTCAATAGCCATGAATCGCCGTTCGCATTCGACCCGCCACCACGAGAGCCAGCGCCTATGCGCAACTTATCGCGCTGCAACATTAAGACCAAGCGTAGCCCTAACCACTGATTTTATACGTGCTGCTTGGTATTTTAGGGGTTTTACCCCTCCTCAGGGAAGTGTTGGCATACTCAATGTAAGATTTGGAGGACGACTTTCCGCACTGTATCCCGCAAGAACGCAGCTGACAGTCCAAAGCACCGATGCGGTACATTGATCACATCGGCAGGTATAGCGACCGCTCGTCGTTCGCTTTAGATATAATGCTAGCCGCTCATCGGTGACTGTAAGTAACGTCAGTGCATAGCAAAGCACGCCGATTTTGCGCATGTAAGCACCGTTGCGCGTTGCATCCGAGATTCGCTGATATGAGAGACCACACACCTTCGAAAACCGAGAGCGGGAGGCCGTATTATACGGGAGGTTTGTTATGCTGCCTCACTATCATTCTTCGTATCCTCTTCATGCACACAATGCGTCTCACATGTAGACACAGATGAGCACTATGTGCGTGTGATCGTTCATTTAGAGAACGCATAGTTTTCGCGCGGAAACGCCGATGTGACACCGTTGCCAGTTGAACGAGCCGGTTGTTTACGCTACAGTATCGAAGGGGTCTCCTCTTGCTGCCCATTTAGGGCCTACGAGACAAACAGTGCATTTCTGAAGCTAAATAATGAGTCAGCACAACAATTATTACGTAAAAACAAAACCATGTACGTAGACACATTTAATTTAGGGAAGCGCCGGTGAGTGCGGCTGCCCTACTTCGAGAACGGCAACGTAGGGATCGCTTCTAGCTTTTTGCGTGTGCGCTGCACGAAATGAAGAATAGTTTATTCCAAATCCGTATAGTTAAAACTGAACTACAGAAGCAGTTTTCTTCATCCTCATGGCTTAATTAGCTTCAGGCCAGTCGCTCAGGTCCGCCAGCACTAGGCGCATGAACTCCGCAACTGTGTTATAGGCTTAACCTCGGCTGAACGCCATCTGCATCCGCTCAAACTGTGTGTGCGGACGGCAAGGGCTGATGTTCGTGCAGACAACGACGCGACACCACTTACCATCCCCCATCACTTGCCTGCGTCCACAGGGAAGGCAACTTCTCGCGACAGCAACTTCTCATGCCAAGCACTAGTTCACGATCGTCTCGTCGACTCCTCCACGATCTCGTCACTGTCGTCTGCCTTATCTAGGCATTCTCTGCGTGCAACACTGACGTCATACCTAATGTGGCCTGTAACTGAGGGGGAATTGAGGTAACGTGTTCGAGGCAGTGAATTAAATTCAAATGTAAAAAATCTGTGCAACTCTCAAACCTGCTTTCTTGCGGACATTACGGAAGTGTGCAGAGCAACGTACCCAACGAATTTATTCGACATTCGTTGACATCGAAAAATGTCGCAGTTTCACCCAAAAGGCGAAGCATCAATTGCGATAGCAAATTAGTAGAGAGCTATACGGAGTCGCTGAAAAGAAAAGTGTACAATCATTGCATTCTACCGGTGCTAACATAGGGGACAGAAACTTGGAGGTTAACAAAGAAGCTCGAGAACAAGTTAAGGACCGCACAAAGAGCGATGGAACGAAAAATGTTAGGCGTAACGTTAAAAGATAGGAAGAGAGCGATGTGGATCAGAGAACAAACGGGGATAGCCGATATTCTAGCTGACATTAAGTGCAAGAAATGGAGCTAGGCAGGCCATGTAATGCGTAGGATGGATAACCGGTAGACCATTAGGGTTACAGAATGGATACCAAGAGAAGGGAAGCGCAGTCGAGCTCGGCAGAAAACCAGATGGGATGATGAAGTTGGGAAACTTGCAGGCGCAAGTTGGAATAGCCTAGCGCAAGACAGGGGTAATTGGAGATCGCAGGGATTTATGGGGTTTTATGTCCACTGCAGTTGCCTTCGTCCTGCAGTGGACATAAAATATAGGCTGATGATGATGATGATATGGAGAAAGGATAGTAGTTTTATCAGCTGTATAAACTTGCACACTTTGCTTACAAACTGAATTAACAAGCATGGTTTCAGGGTGCACAAGCAAACATGAATAGATCGCAGCTCGATGACCGCAAACAACCGCTGTCAAAACGCTGGCGTGAGCGAGCGCGCCAGCACCAGCGAGCCAAGGTTCGTGCGGTCTATTGCTTCAACGGAACCTGAGCGTCGACAGCACAGCGCATACAAAGGTAGGAGCCTTGTTGCAGATCGTTTTCAAGATACGACGCGTGCGACCGCCCGCCGCCGCGCAAAGTACAAGTTGCTCGCAGAGCAGAAGCCGCACGCCCTCCCTTCCGCGTTGCCTTCCCGCTTTCCTCATTTTGCCTGCGAGATTCCAGTTCCCCTTGCGCCCGGTCGCAAGATAGGCATTTGGTTCCGCAGCTAAACGTCGCCTCCCCTCCCTCCCTCCCGTCCCCCCACGGCCTTTCCCGCCACGCAAGACGTCGCGTCCAATTTTTTAAATTTTTATTTAGAAATACCTCACATGCCTACGAAGAGGCATAGGGTGAGGGGGGCGTATGTTACAATAAATACAATCGGATATCAGATATCGATGCTACAAGGAATCAAACATAGGCACAAGACGAAGAACTTTGCATATAACAAAAAGCAGACATGTCGTCCAAAAAAAGAAGAAAAAGAAGTGAACAGATAAGCATTGCAAAAAAACTGCGAGAAGTGAAAAAAAATACGTTATACATTACATAGTTACAAAGGACTTTATACAATGCATAATCTTGAAAAAGCAAAAAAAGGGAATAAAAATAAAATTAACACAGGCGTAAAGCGTGAAAATGCATTCAAAACGTAATCGGTTTGATAAAACCGCGATCAGTGTGAAGATAAATGTTTCGTCAAATATACAGCAAAAAGCGTCATGATTTGTGAGCGACGCAATGCTATCTGGAAGGCTGTTCCAGAGACGGATGGCGCAAGGCAGTGGTGAAAAGTTAAATGCTTGCGTCACGCCATATACGCGGGCATAGCTGAAATTATTGTGTAATTTACGTGATGTGAAGACGTGGTGTTTCAAGCATGGTAGGGATATTGCGGCAGAGTGAATGAGTGTATGGAATAATGCAATATCACGGCGAGCACTCAATGACTGCAATGATATTTCGGCTTTGGTCTGCGTTATGCTAGACTGGGAACTGTAATTATGTGTAATGAAACGACCTGCCCTATTCCGAATTGTTTCCAATGCGTCAATTAGGTATTTCTGATGTGGTGACCAAATAGGCGATGCGTACTCAAGCTGGGGTCACACGAATGTCAAATAAGCCAGTTTACGCGAGGTAGATGGAACACTGCGCAAGTTCCGGCGCAAGAACCCCAATGATTTGGATGCATTGGCGGAGACACACTTAATGTGCTCAGACCATGTTATCTTTGGTGTAATGTGCACACCGCCGTGCGTTCGCTCCCCGTGAAAGCACGCGTCCCTCGCGTGCTTTCACGCGCAAATACAGCAGACAGTGCGCGGCGACAATTTTAACGCCCTTGGACTGTATGCGGAACCTCACGGCGATGACGACGGCGACGCCGGTGGCAGAGATCCCCTTGGAGTGTCCATATAATTGCTATCGCAATAAAATCGCCGGAGTTGCCCTTTAAGCTTGACGCTACGCCGTTCGGTGTGTAACAAAACTCGGTCGGCCGATCCTGGCGGCAGCACAAAAAGGATCTAAGGGCAATGGCACATACCCCCGTGAACTAGCGAAGCTGAACCTGGAGAAGTCTAGCCACGCATGGTTGGGACTACTTAAGCTTAGTCAGTCACCGATAGCCAATAGATAGTCAATCAATAGCTAATCGATCAATAATCAATAAATTCCCGAAAATGCTCGGGATGACTTGGTAGTGCTTAGCCTAGCGCAAACACGTTTGTCAATACCTTACGATAGCCAATCAATAACCAATCAATAACTAATCAATAATTGATCAATATGTTCCGGAAAATGCTGGGAATGACTTGGAAGTGCTTACCCTAGCCCAAATACATGGCCAATACCTTGCGATAGCCAATCAATAGCTAATCGATAATCGGAAGGTGATCAATAAATTCCGGAATATGCTGGGAATAACTTGGTAGTGATTAGCCTAGCCCAAATACGTGGCCAATACCGTACGATAGCCAATAGATAGCCAATCAATATCTAATCAATAATCGACCAATAATCAATATATTCCCGAAAATGCTGGGGATGACTTGGTAGTGTATGCGTTGAACCCAACAGCGACAACTGAGGTGAGCAATGGCGGACGGTCAGGACAGACGAGTGACGTGACATCAACTGAAAATTTTCCATTATTTCATCACCGGACTTGCCGAGATCCTATCTCTTACCTGACGATCTAAACATGATGGTCAACACGCTATTTGGCCAGGAGGCGCTTCCTCGGTCTACCTGGAAGTCTTCCATGAAGGCCACGAAAAACCACCCTGAGTTTCTATTCGTGGCGATGCCAAAGAAGCTGACCAGTCCGGCCAGCGCCGCAATATCCCAGCGACCGTCGACACGGTTCGTCACCTTGAGCATCTTGGTACCTATAGGAAAAAGGGGGAGAGGGGGGGGGGGCTGCTGTTAGTCGTTATGTGAATATAAGATAGCACTCTGACATAGGGACGCAAAAAATATTTTAATTTCGGGTATAGCGCATTTTCGGCACTAAGGTAAAGGAGTCAGCTCTAAATTTTTTTCGACGAACTTGTGCGCCCAACAGGTTCGTAGCCGTGAAAGCGACATTTGCTGTGGTAGAACGCCATTAAACCTAGTTTTCGAGCGATAGCACGGTTTTGCTTGCTTTGGGAAAGGACACAGAGGCTGCTGGGCGTCGTCACAACTACCGCCTCTACAACTGCGCAAGACTACAGACAGACGGTCCTTGGCGCGACAGCATCAGCGAGCGAATTGACCTTCAAGTGTGCCTCGCTTCAACGCGTCGAAAGCACTGCGCATACGAAGCTATGGTGACTCTACGCACTTCGTACACATCGCACATTGCTTTGAAGATGAGGCCCGAGCGACCGCGCACTTTGTCCACATGGCAGGTCGCTTTCAAGGTACGGGCGACCATGCCGCGTACGCGGCAGCCGCCGGTAGTGGCAGGCTAAGTCCCAGTTTGACCTTGACTGAGCTTGAAAGTCAAATCTACCAAAAAAATTAAATTATGGGGTTTTAGATGCCTAAACCAGTTCTGATTATGAGGCAGGCCGTCGCCCACTCCGGAAGTTTAGACCACCTGGGGTTCTTTAACGTGCACCTAAATCTAAGTACACGGCTGTTTTCGCATTTCGCCCCCATCGAAATGCGGCCGCCGTGGCCGGGATTCGATCCCGCGACCTTGTGCTCAGCAGCCTAACACCATAGCCACTGAGCAACCACGGCGGGTTCATATTTACCAAACCATGCGTTTTCTAGGTTTGTACCTGGAGTAGTAGAGCTATTGCTCTAAAACATTAAGTGATTTTATTAACAATTACTTCGTCTAAGCCAGTAATTGATTATAGAGAACAATTATTCCCCATGAAAGTAACTTTGTAATCACTGAAATCTAATCCATGATTTTTCTGTGTACCTTTATTAATATTGTTGCGCAAAAACGTATCTTTACAAATATTAACAAAATAGGGGAGTAGTACAGCCGTAGCAACAACCAGCCAAGATGGCGAGGAGCAACCTCTACCTCCTCTTCTTCGGTGCCGGCCTAATGCTGACCTCTGCTTCGGTGCCAGTCTTCTTCTGTCTCTCGTCAGTACCTCCCCCCCCGGGCGAAAACACGCGTACCATCCGGGCAGGTCAGAGTGCAGCATCAGCGGACGGGTGATACGGCTTCAGCCGGGTAACATCAACTACGTCAGTCTTGACTGGACAGAAGATAACATTGGCTATGCCGGTGCAATCTCATACGTCACGTCGGTAACTTGGCGCAGAACGCGATAAGGACCATGGTAGCGTGATGGAAGCTTCGCGGAGAGACCAACGTGTCGAGTTGGCGACCAGAGGATCAATAAGGACCAAGGAGCGTAGTATACATCCTTGCGACGGCAATCGTAACGGTTCTTCTATGACACCTGCGACATCTGAAGGCGGTCGCGCGCGATATGACGCGCAGCATGCGCCCTTTCGATGCCATCTTGTGCGTACTCCGATGGTTGTCGTGGAGCGGCTGGTAGTAAAGTATCCATAGGTAGTGTCGGTTCCCGGCCAAAAAGAAGACCTGTCGTATCGTGGCGTCACGAATTATAGGCAAATGTGACAAAGGGTAATGTAGCATCCCAGTCGCGGTGGTCGGCGGAAACGTACATGGACAGCATGTCGGTTATGGTGCGATTCAGACGTTCGGTGAGGCCGTTTGGCTGAGGGTCTACATGAACGTAGAAGGTCATCGATGACACGGGACAAGAAGTAAGGACCGCGATCGGTGAGCAGTTGACGAGGCGCTCCGTGATGCAGAATAACATCGTGAAGGAGGATGTCGGCAATATCGGTAGCACAGTTGGTTGAAAGTGCGCGCGTAATTGCGTAACGCGTGGCATAGTCTGTCGCAACAGCGACCCATTTGTTCCCTGATGCTGATGTAGGGAAAGGTCCGAGCAAATCGAGGCCGACGCGGAAAACGGCTTTACTGGGACATCGATAGGCTGAAAAAGGCCGGCGGGAAGCGTCGGTGGTCTCTTGCGTCGCTGGCAAAGTTCGCAGCGGCCAACATACTTCTGTAGGGAGCGATAAAGCCCAGGCCAAAAGACACGACGCCGCACGCGATCATATGTGACCTGCTGTAGGTTCGTCGTGAAGCTGCTGGAGGACAGTAGTACGCATGTGGGACCGATGGTAGTTTTATCAGTTGTATAAACGTGTACATGTAGCCGAACCAGCAACGCTCAGAAGTGTGTCGACGCTGTCAGCGTTTTGCCCGCGTTCGCACCGCACGCGCGCGCCGTTGGTGACTGTTGCCGGTGCCTCTGGCGGCAGCCGGAGGTTTTCGACGAGATCAGACGGTACACTCGTCGAGCAGCATCGAAAGTCTTTACCACCTTCTCGCCTCGCAACCTTTTTATGTAAATACGCATTTGGTGTCGCACCTAAACGTGGCCTCTCCTCCCTCCCTCTCACCCCCCCCGTCCCCCCACGGCCTTTTGCGCGACGGAAGATGTCGCGTTTGCTCTCCGGCTTACGCTCGCTCCCCGTGAAAGCGCCCGTCCCTCGCGCACTTTCAGTCTCACAGCATACGGCGCGCAGCGACGATTTCTTCGCCGTTAGACGCAATACGGAACTTCACGGCGACGGCGACGACGAGGCCGACGGCAGAAATCCGCTTGGAGTGTCCATAAAATTGCTATCGCAATAAAAATCAGCCTGAGCCCTGACCATGCAGGCCTTCCGCGTATTGCATAGGCGCTACTTAATTAACTGAATTTCTCAAATTAAAATTCCTCAGAAGATTTGTAAAATCCTACTCACACACAACCTACAGACATGATGGCGTCGGATTGCATTTTGAATATACGAGACAATAATTATATATATAGGAAAACATAATTTTGGTACGCTGATCTTAAACACAAACCTTTTTTTCTTTGCTTACGGGGGTATGAGTTATTGATGAGTCACTGCTTGTAGACTCTGCCTTACATGGATGTGAGCCACTGCTCTTGCCTGCACTGCCGCCGGTATCGGCCCACCATGGTTCTCTATCGGGCACAACGACTAGGAAGACGATCCAAAGCTCCACCTCACCCCAAGCTCAACATGCGACAGGCGAGGGACTGGCGCCGAATACAGACAAACACCTTCCCACACTTACATAGACTGCACAAAATATTTCCCAACAAACACAGCGACAGATGTCCATGGTGCGACTCCATCCCGACACTAGAACACATCACTTACCAATGCACGCAGCGTCCGGCAGACGCCGTGTCGCCGCTACTTAACGATACACTAAACAATTGGTCGTGGGAGGCGCGACTCTCCGAAATGGACTTGGGAAGCCAATTGGCGACCCTTGACCAGGCCCGGCACTCCGCAATAGCCAGTGGGGCCCTGGAAGAGGGGCTCCACCCACAGTAACCAAGAACGATCTTTATTTAAATAAAGCTGTTTCTCTCTTTCTCTATCGGGCCCCGTGTCGCAGAAAATTATTTGTCGATGTTGCAATGAACGGCGCCAGACACGGCTGTCGTGTTCTACTCTTAAAGGCCAAGCTTAAGCGTCCTCCAAGTTTTTGCCAGCGCTCCTATTCAGCGGTTCTGGGGTGGCGTAGTTGGTTTGGTGTTGCGCTTGTAAGCCCGAGGGTTGTGTTGGTATAAATATACAACCAGGTTATCCAAGTTCTTCTTAATGCTACGAAGGTTACAACGCAAAATAGAGAAATGATCTTGCTGAAGTCATGGCTTTTCAATTTAAGAGGCAGAAAGAGCCATTGAAGATAATTTGGTAGTGCAATGAAGAAAGAAAATAAGCTTTCTTATTATAATAATAACCCGCGTACCCACGGTCCCAAGGTGAGCGTCGTAACCACTAGGCTATACAGCCACTTTGTTTTCTTTCATGGTATTTATTACGAATATAAAACGTACATGCGTAACATACTTTCATAGCGGCCAAAACAGTCTTAGCCGCGTCTACAAGCACAACACAAACACTTCACAGTACAATTATTATAGTAAGAGTTCTCTAAAAGGAAGGCAAAAGCATACACTGCATCAACAATCGATACCAGTCTGGTTGGGAGTCGCTGTGATCATAAAAGTCTTTCAGTTGTGAAATCATCCGAATGAAATATGACTTCGAAGATACAATTGGTTCTGCATTCCGGTCTAGCATGCGAGTTTTCCATAAACTGTGCAACTCCATAAGTAGGAGCATGTCAAAAGGCACATTTTCACATTGAGGTGGTATCAGATATCGTATTGTATAAGCATTTCTATCAAGATCCTTTTTTAAAGTCCTTTGGAGAACGTCCCAAAACAATATGGCGTCCTTGCAATCAATAAAGCAGTGTTCTATGGTTTCCGGTACATTACAGAGACGACAGTTTATCGAAGATACAAAGATGCCTTTCCTATTTAACCAGGTTTTAACAGGTAACGTTTCAGTGTGCACTTTGAAGAAGAATGTTTTAGTGTGTGGAGGAATAGGCATTTTACACACCCGCGTAGGGACGTCACCTCCAAGTAAGCCGATGTACAGCGATCGGTATAACGGAGGTTGAAAAAGCATATCAATAAGGTCTTTATACAGATTTTTCCTTGCGATAGAGAATAAGTACTCATTTGAGAACCTCACTGTAAGAAACCGCACTGAGAGGCATATTTCACGCATGAATCCCTGCAAATATGGATGTGAAGCAAAATTTGCCGAAATTACTAAATTTGGTAAAACGTTGACGAGATTAACTTGCAAGAATGCCCGAAGTAATGGGTGAGAACAGTTTCGAAAAAAAAAACCGCATATCCACGGGGTGAATGATGATGAGTGGGCGAAGCTCCGGAGGGAATCATCGGTAAACCGTGAATCGTCCGTGTAATTCGCCCAGTCTCGCCGCACTAAATCGAACGATTGACTTCCACCAATGACAGCGCCATATGTGACGTCATTCCTATTTTATAACAGCGCCCTTCATTATAATTGCACCATCTCCCGCTTAAGGGGACGCTAGCACAAACGCGTTAGAAACGTGCAGTACTCTCTAGTAAGGGGGAGAGGCCACAGCGTCTTACGCAGCCGTTTACACATGCCGGAACGTGCACCGCGTTTGCCGACGCCATGAGCGTTTATGAATACGGGGGTGAGGCGGAGAGGCCACAGCGTCTTACACCAGCTTCTTACACGGGCCGTAACGCGCTAGCACAAACGCGTTAGAAACGCGCAGTCTTTCGTTAATGTTGGGTATTTATTGCCATCGTGGGGCGTGTGACCATGTGCGCTTCGTGGCGTAGTGGTTAGCGCCGCGCGTTCGGAAGCGAGGGGTCCCAGGTTCGATTCCTCTAAGGACACAACTTTCGCAATTTTTTTTTCTCATAAAGGTAGACGTGGCTACCTACTACGACGACGACTACTACTACTACAGAGGAGGGACAGACCCACACCCTAAGGAGCTTCGCCCCTAAAAGATGAAACGAGACACTATTTGTCTAACATAAAGGTGAACCAGGCCAAGACCGCCTGCACTAACTGGTCGGAAAATATTGTCACGCCTCATTGGCTCATTAGGTGGTGACCAAATAAAGCTTGCAAATATTCAGTGAAACTGCTGTATGTAAACCCTGGAAGAATGAATTATTTGCAGCACATAGAAGAGTTTTGTTGCCAAAAATAAATTGCACGCTTTAGCTCTGCCAATGACTGAGAGATTATGTGCAAAGAATGTTTGGGCATAGCGTCTCAGGATTGGTACACGTTCTCTCCAGTAATGCGCACTTGACTTATATGCATCCAATGGAACGCCCAGGTATATTGGTGGTTGACGAGTCCATTCAATACCAGCAAAATATGTCGGTTTAAAGATCCCTGAGCCAAACCAAAGCCCCAAACTTTTAGCACAGTTCATTCCGGAAATTGCGCCAAATTCTTCAACTAAAACACCACAGTTGTGATACTGGGCTTGTCCGTGCAAAAGAAAGCGAGGTCGTCTGCATATACCAGCACTTTTACCTCTGTTCCAAAAAAGCTGTCGCAGTTTCACCTGAAAGGCGAAGCATCAATTGCGATAGCAAATTTGTAGAGAGCTATACGGAGTAAATTATATTAGCTTTATCAGCTGTATATACTTGGACATGCAGCAGCACCGGCAACAAGCAGAACTGTTGTCGACGCCGTCGGCGTTTTGCCCGCGTTCGCTCAAAATGCGCGCGGCGTTGGTGACTGTTGCCGGAGCATCTTATATAAATAGGCACTTGCTGCCGCAGCTAAACGTCGCCTCCCTTCCCTCCCCCTCCCCCACGGCCTCTCGCGCGTAGGAAGAAGGCGCGTTTGCTCTACATATATGGTGATTGTAAAGGAGGAAAGAGACGCCTACTTCTGCAGCCCTTAAGCGAGCACGGCGCAGAACGCGCTTTTGTTCTCCGCCGTGCGTTCACTTCCCGTGAAAGCGCGCGCCCCTCGCGCCCTTTCACTCGCACATACAGGGTTCGGCGCGCGGCGACGATTTCATCTCCATTGACGTCATACGGAACCTCACGGCGACGGCGACCACGACGGCGACGCCGACGGCAGAAATCTGCTTTTGAGTGTCCATATAATTGATATCGCAATAAAACACGGCAACCATGAATATTACTAGAGTGAATTACGTTTAAACACAGTGGTCCAAAGTAAAGAACAAAAAGTAATGCCGACAAGGGACAACCTTGCTTCACAGAGGAATGAAGTGACACAGGCTTGGACAGGTGACCATTGACAATTCAAACGAGTTAAACAATGATTATAGCACAAGCCAGTCTTGCAGAACATGCATTTATGCGAACCATATGATTGCATTCGAGCGTCGTCGTCGTCGTTCACAGCTGGCACGTTCGCACACGCTCGTGCTCTGCGAGGTGAAAAAGAGGTTTTGCGCGCTATGCTCAGGAGCGAGATAAAGAAAATGAGAGCGAGAGAGAGACTCATTCACGGAGCGGGTCTGCTGGAACGCTTTGTTGGCATTGCAACGCGGTCGACCGCGGTGTCGGCATTGGAACGCGGTGTCGGCGTTGGAACGCGGTGTCGGCGTTGCAAGTTGCGCTATGCATCGCGCATTGGCGGCCGTAAGTCCGAGAGAGAGAGCGAGAGAGAGAGACACGCATTCACCGAGCGGGTCTGCTGGAACGCGTTGTTGGCGTTGCAACGCGGTGGAACGCGGTGTCGGCTTTTGGGCCAGCTTCGCTCTGTCTTGAGCTTTGCGCGGCCTAGTGCAAGCTTTCTCCTTTTATTGCGATAGCAATTATATGGACACTCAAAAGCAGATTTCTGCCGTCGCCGTCGCCGTGAGGTTCCGTATGACGTCAATGGAGATGAAATCGTCGCCGCGCGCCGAACGCTGTATGTGCGAGTGAAAGGCCGCGAGGGACGCGCGCTTTCATGGGGAGTGAACGCACGGCGGAAAACAAACGCGCGTTCTGCTCTGTGCTCCCTTAAGGGCTGCAGAAGTAGGCGTCTCTTTCCTCCTCTACAATCACCATATATGTAGAGCAAACGTGCCTTCTTCCGATGCACGAAAGGCCGTGGGGGGGGGGGGGGGAAGGGAGGCGACGTTTAGCTGCGGCACCAAGTGCCTATTTATATCAGAGGCTCCGGCAACAGTTACCAACGCCGCACGCATTTTGAGCGAACGCGGGCAAAACGCCGACGGCGTCGACAACAGTTCTGCGTGTTGCCGGTGCTGCTGCATGTCCAAGTTTATACAGCTGATAAAGCTGCTATCATTACTCCGTATAGCTCTCTTCAAAGTTGCTATCGCAATTGATGCTTCACCTTTCAGGTGAAACTGCGACAACTTTTTTTTAGATCACTCGAGCGAGATCATTTGTACAGCTAGCATGAATAACGCGCGAGTTTTCTGCTTTCCTCATGAAAATTTTCCGTTACGACACCCAAGTGAATTTATTATTTTTTTCACGTTTAGCTTGCCCGGCGCATCCCAAGAGCCCTTTCTTGGCAGGGCCAAGGTACTGATGATTAATGTACACAGGGCTGTTCATCGAAACCTAGGACAAAAATGTTTACTCTAGATTTTTTCGTTTCCTTCAAAGCTTCATCCCTCACTGTCCTAGTAGGAAATTTACTACGATATTCTATGTCTGTGCACGTCTAGAAGGAACGCCATGAATGACATCAATATCTAACTCTTCAACATCCTCGCTAGAGATTGCTTTCATTGTCGAAATCAGATTTTCCGACGACGTCATTGGGATTCCCTGAATTTCTAAGTTATTATTTCGGCTGTACTGTTCTAAAGCAGTCAGTTCTTTCTTGACTACATTTAACTTTTTTGAGAGGCGCTCATTTTTTTACTTTAGTTAATTCTTACCTAACAAGTTTTTTCTTCACCGCAAGCAATTCAGCTTTGAACTCTTTGAATTTTTTTTCATAAAGTCCATTCCATCCTTAACCCGCTGAATCTTTTGCTCAATGACTTTCTTAAGGTCATTCTTCAGATCGGCATTGTTGTCATTAATTCTGGCAGCTTACTCAGTGAGAGCCTTTGCCAGCTCTCTTACTGTCGAAGGCTCTTTGTCAGTCACATAAATTCTTCACGGAACATTCCAGGAGCCGTAAATAATCAATAAAATAATTTTACGAGTCAATGCCAAGCACGTACCTGCATGAAGCAAAGCAATCGATTCCTACGAAGCATACGAGGCAAGCGTGCCCACACCTTGCAGACAGCTGCTACAAGTGCAGCAAGCAAGGTCACATCCAGAGAGTCTGCCTTAGTGGTAGCGGCGCTTCGCAAAAGCAGCGACTTAGGAAGAACGTGAAAGCTATTTGTCTCAGAAGAGCACACCTTTGATTTAAACGGTGTCTTTTCAGCCAGTGATGTACCTGTAATGAAAAAGTTCAGTCTGAACGGTGTACTGGTCGACATGGAAATAGACACAGCAGACGCTGTTTTCGTCATGCATGCCAAGCAGTTCCGTCAGCGATTTCCAACGGCTGAGCTCAGCCAGCGACAGTGAAGATTCGGACGTACACTGGAGTATTGATTCAATCACAGTGTGTTGTAATTGTCCATGTGCAGCACGGCCGAGACTCGGCGCAACTGCTCTCGTATGTGGTGGACCAAGCGGGCCTACCACTACTTGGACGTGAGTGGCTTCATGTAATCAGACTTGATTGGCACAAGACTTGGAACCTGGACCATCTGCAACAGGTTTAACGGCTTGATAGCCACATCAAGCCCAGACTCGATGCTTTAGTCACACAATATGAGAGGCTTTTCAAGGATGGGGAGGGCGCTTCGAACGCGCAGCCAGATCAGACGTGCTTCGTATGGGCTCTGCGTTTTTTCAGCATTTCGGCGAATATTCTCACAGTGTACTTACGAATCTTGGTGCACAGGACCGTGAACCCCTCCGGAGTGAGTGGACAGTGTCCCTTTTTGATCACTTTTTGGACGTGTTCTTCAATGGACAACTTGTGCTCCGAATCGACTGGTTACGCCTATAGCTGCGTCTAGGCTTAGCTCGAGTGCGGCCGTGCCAGCTGGCCGTCGCGGGTAGGCCAACTGCATCATGGACTCGATGAATGCCCCTCTACCCATCGCAGGGACAATTCAGCAATTAGAACGTCTCACGGATTCAACCATGACCTCTCATAAGAATGAAATCACCGTGGAACATCGGAACGCCAACTCAACGCGGCCGGGAACGCGCCCGGTATCTGAGGTAGACGCGAAGGTGGATGCGGCCGGCTCGGCGTCCCTGACGGCTACGCCACTCATGACGACGAGCCTGGAGGACAACATGGAGCATGAAGATGATGACACATCTGACTGGAGCCCGGTCAACTACCGCAGATACACGACGCGAAGACTCAAGGGTGAACTGCGATCGGAGCGGGTGAGTAGGCCTCACTTTTTCGTGCTCGTCAGGCCGCTTAATCAAATGTCTATAGAAGAGGTCCCAAAGTCAATCATTACCCGCCTCATTGGACAAACGGCTCCTACTAGCGTTGCAGCTGAACACTCGGCATTTAGGTACATACCTAAAGCCAATGCAGTTAGACTTTCCATTTGGGATCAACAGCACTTGAACAATTTGCTGGCACAGCGCGAGCTCACACTAACGCCGGGAACTTCAGGTGAGGCGCATAGGATTGCTGTTGAAATAGTGGATGCAACCCAACCTGCTCAAGTCACTAGCAAGGGAGTCGTGAAAATTCGACCGGAGCACACCGAGGAATACATCGCCAATCACATTCGCTGCGAATCCGCTAACATTCTGGGATTTCGAATCATGGGAAAGACACAGATGCTTCTCGTCACGTTTGATACGCCACATCCTCCTAGAAGGCTCTCCTTGGACTACGAAATAGTCCCAGTGTACGAGCACCGACCTAGGGCCCTGGCATGCTTCCGGTGTCACGGGCTGGGCCACATGGTCAAGTTCTGCCCCTCGCCGGCGGTATGTCGTCACTGCGGTCGAACGCATAAGGAAGATAGCCAATGTGAAGATACACCATTCTGCGTTGCCTGCCAGGCAGCGGGGCATATTTCTTTGGCCCCCAACTGCCATACTAGAGCGTATAAAGCCGCAAGCTCACCACCTCCCAAGAAATCTCCTGCTACTGAAACAGAACGTGGAGAGCAGGAGCTACCGCTAGTTTATAGTACAGGTACTCCTCTCAAGACATGGTCGCAGGTAATGACTTCGAACAGAGTGAAAAGTAACGGCAAGGGAGAGGATAAGACCGAACGCTTCGAGCAAGCCCAAGCAGTCTCGGCAGGCGCCTGGAGCAACTTCCAACAACAAATGGAAAACTTAATACAGCAGAAATTAGATGCTATGCAAAAGCAGATCACATCTTGGACACAAGCCTCCCAAGGACAACACGCACAAGCAGCAATAAACCCACCACAACTCGGAAAAGCTACAAAGCCACTTGCTCCAGCACCCCCTAAGAAACCGTCTCTAATTCCACCAGAGCACACCTTGCAATCTAAAGCTACGTCGCTGCCAAACACCGAAACGCAGTGTGCGTCTCAGAACTCCCCGGCTTCTCTCGAAAGAAAATCTCCCGTTACAGTGGACCGGGCAATGGACACCATCATGCAACTTCTCGAGAAATTTAACTCCCGTATGGAGGCAATTGAGCGAGCCATCGAACAACAAGAACAGGTTATCATGCAGCACAAAGAGGTCAACGAGCGGGAGCTTGCCCAGCATAAGGCTACTTTAGACGAATACAACAGGAATTGGCGGCGATCCCGCAACCGCAGCAGGGATTAATCATGAAAACTCCCAACAATATATGTATCCAGTGGAACTGCAGGAGCATCTCTCAGAATGTCCAAGCGTTAAGGTATCAAGTTGATCAATACAAACCCCTCATCATTCTGCTTCAGGAAACTAGGGGCCCAGTTTCAATACATAATTATCAGACCTTTACGCACCCAACAATCACTCACGTTTCCGGAAGGGGCACAGACATTGTGCCGTTGCAGAAAGGGCAGGCAGCAGTATTAGTTCACAAGTCATGTACTGCAATACTCATGGATACAACGCAGGCTAGCAATCATTACAGGGAGATCGTGGCAGTCAAGCTTGCTTTACCCGGCAAAGGCAAACAGCACTCGTTGGTGGTGGCGTCGGTCTACTGCCGACCACGTAGTGGCACTACATCGCCGAACGAATACGCATGGATTCCGAAGCTGTTGCACGAGGCCAACGGCACACAGATCATCATAGGAGGCGACTTCAATGCCAAACATGGTATCTGGGGATATGGCACCGCCGATTCGAGAGGACGCATCCTGGCTGATGAATTAGAGTCATTGCCGCTTCATATCTGCAACACCATAGGGGTGCATACCCGAGCAGGGCTTCATGCGAAGCAAGCCGATACCACGCCCGATTTAACCATTGCCACCCCGAAAGTAGTAAAACGCTGGGAAACTCATCCTACCACATGGGGCAGTGATCACTACCCCATTATTTTCACCATCAATAAGAAGATTCGCAAACAACGCGATCTTATTCGCACTATCAACTGGTCCCACTTCCGAGAGGGTGTCGGAGATAAATTTGAATCCATTGAAGAATTCACTCAGCTTATGCGCGACAACCTCAGTTCTGCCACCGAAGAAACACTTGGGGAAGAAGACGAGGGAGTAATAGACTCCAGGATGATTGCTCTCTGGAAGAAAGCTAACAAGCTCACACAGAAGTACAAGACCAATGGTAGAAGGTATCAGACTCTCCGTCGCATCAGAGGCATCTTCGAGCTTATCAGGCAGCATGGCGAAGACCTCAGTCGAGCGCAATGGGTCTCTACCTGCGAGCGACTAGGCAAGATCAACGGCATGAAACAGCTCTGGGGGATCCTTCGCAAAATGCTTGGCAAAGGCAGAGGACAATCCCCACTAGAAACCCTTACACTTCGACACGGCACCGACAAGCACGAAGAGGAAATCATAAAAACATTCTTCCCTCACGCAAGCACTACGCCACCCACGCCCCTCGAAACGCCAAAGCTAGACTCTACGAACCCTGACCTAGATACCCCGTTTACGCTGGCAGAACTTCATGCCGCCATTAAACAGGGTAGAAGCGATTCTGCACCAGGTCATGATGATATTACCTGGAAAATGTTGCGAAACTTGTCAGAAGAAACAGAAATGGCTCTCCTAGAAGTCATAAACAAGCAGTGATCCCAAGGAATTGTTCCGGATTACATGCGCCTGTCAATAATCAATCCGATACCAAAACCGGGGAAAGACTCTACAAAAATCGCCAATCTCCACCCAATATCGCTTACACCAACCATATGTAAGCTCACTGAGCGGATGATACATACCAGGATAACCCACTACATCGAATATCGCAAACCAGGCTTACATCCGTCCCAAGCCGGATTTAGACCCAACATGGGAACCCACAATAACCTCTGGCTGCTTCGGAGGGTCCTAAATAGAAATTCAAGGAGGGGGCCACCGGACTACATCCTGGCTGTCGACATGCGGAAAGCATTTGACAATGTCAAGCAAGATCAAATTCTCTCAAGTCTAGCAAGAATATATCCCAGCCAACGAACAATAGACTGGATCGCAAGATTTCTTGAAGCCAGACCCATTCGACTTCGCAGCAACAGCAATGCCGTTCCAGCCACTTACTATCTTGATCGAGGAGTCCCTCAGGGTTCAATTTTGGGACCACTGCTTTTTAATGTAGCCATGCTTACTGTGGCCCGAGAACTAGAGACAAGCACTAGCGCCCGCTATACCATATATGCGGATGACATAACCATTTGGACAGAAGCACAAGACTATGGCGGGAACATTGAGCACATGACCACCGAACTTCAAGCTGCCCTTATTGCACTCGAAGACACGCTTCCTAAACTGGGACTCACTTTAGCACCTGAGAAAACGCAACTTCTAAGTGTCAATGGCAGACGAAGCGTCCTCCTGCCAGAACAGGCAATAGTATTGACATTGGGTCAGCATGAACTCAGGGCCACCCACGGTCACGTTAAAATTCTTGGGATTCCGATCCACAGTTGCAATACGGGACAATTTTGGACGACTGAGCTCAAAAAGCAATGGCCCAGGCTCTTGCACACTATAAAGCGCGTCTCCAACAAGTTCGGCGGGGCACGGCAGTCAGCCTGCACCACCCTCATCAGATCCATCGCAATTGGTAAAATCACCTATGGAAGCACAGTCGTAACACCGTCAAAAACAGCCGAAAAAAACATTCAAGTACTCTACCGACAAATCCTTCGGACAATTACAGGTCTCCCGAAGTTCACGAATATACGCAAACTGCAAGACTTAACGCCCCTGCCATCCATCGACGACATCATCAAACATGCTCAGACATCACTGAATAATCGACTGCATCTCACGACACAGGGCCAAAACACACTGCTGTGGGACACCCGACGCGTCCGCGTAGAACCGCGGAACACTGCAGCCGAAGAAAACACCCTCGCTTTTCCTACCCTTTACCCCTCCAAGATGTCTACGCCACTCGCAACAGGGGCAACTACGGCCAGACAGCGCCTCTCTCACAGACACAATCAGTGCGACGCTAACGCAATATTTACTGACGCCGCACTCGATGGCGACCGCATGGCTCTGGCCTGGTACAAACCCTCGACCGGTGAGGCCACGCGCTATATTTGTACACTAAACTACGCGACACCTGCACAGGCAGAACTTTTGGCCATCTGGACTGCCTTACAAGACAATGCAGCGCCATCCACCATCTGCACCGACTCCTTCGAAGCATTAAAAGACATTGAGGACCTCAGTGCGGAAGATATCACTGCTCTATGCATCCGCCATATTCTACAGCACAAGCAGAAGAATGGCATTGACGTTAGGGTCGCCTGGACACCGGGACACGTGGGGGCCCAGGGGGGAGGTAACGAGGTTGCGCAGGGCCTTGCCACCTCACAATCTGGAGTTTTACCTTTTTGTCTCCAACCTCTCCTACAAGGTCTCCCGACCTTGGTGACCACCCCTATGCGGATTTGCCGCCAAACTCTCATTTCGAAATGGCACGAATACGTCGCTTCCTCAAGTACGCTAACAGGGAGAGACTCAAACATCTCACTCCTCCTCACATGTTTAAGGACCTCGCTCTCAGCAGATCCCAGGAAATATTTATAAATAAAATTCTTGCCAACACAGCTACTACCCCTGACAGAATTCACAAATGGCAGACAGTGGCTGACCAAAAGAAGGGCATTGACGTCTCTGCCCCCCCCCATTGTGCACCTTCTGCCACTCCGTATGCGAAGCCAACTTGCAGCATCTCATTTTGCACTGTCCCATGTTAAATATGTATCGAGACGACAGCAATATCTTTCTTCATTGCCACATTGAAGCTTTACAGAACGACATTCTCGAAAACCACGATCACATGGTAAAATTAGCCCACTTCGGCGTTGCTAGCCGCCTGGCTCGCGCGATTTAGTGGGTGTCTACCTCTCCTCGTATGTTCCTCCCCCCCCCCCCCCACCAGTGACCTTCGGTCCTCCCTTTTCTTAATAAAAGAATTAATTCATTCATTCAAGGATGAGCTTAGTTCTACAACCGAAGAACGGGCACAACTAGTGCTGATGCCCAACCACAGCCCAAAGTTCCTAAAAGCTAGAAATATTCCGTTTGCGTTTAGAAGGTGCCGTTGAAGCGGAATTGGCGAAAATGAAAAAAATGGGCATCAGAACTCCGGTGTCAACAGCCCATTAGGTTACGCCAGTCGTTCCAGTCATCAAGAAGGATGAAGGAATACACCTGTGCGGCGATCACAAGACCACCGCGAAACCTTGCCTTGACGCTGACTGGGACCCACTATCGAGGTTTGACGACTTACTC
Source organism: Dermacentor silvarum (assembly GCF_013339745.2). Classification (NCBI taxonomy): domain Eukaryota; kingdom Metazoa; phylum Arthropoda; class Arachnida; order Ixodida; family Ixodidae; genus Dermacentor; species Dermacentor silvarum. Next base: position 40,061,470 of record NC_051156.1, read on the forward strand.
GCCAAACCTTCGGCGGAGTAACTTTTTCTAACATTCACCTAAACCGGGCCTGCCAGAAAGTGGTGATGTCGGATTCTTCGAAGCATTACCTGACGCTCAACACGCATAAGGGCTTGTTTGCCGTCACCAGACTCGCTTTCGGAATTCCGTCCGCACCCAGGTGCGGACGGAATGTATCATGGATAATATGCTGAAAGGGGTGTCAGGCGTATGTTGTTACATAGACGACATCCCTACCCCCGGCAGGACCACGGAGTAGTATTTCGCTAACCTAGAAGCCGTGCTGGAACGCGGTGTTAGGGTCAAGAAAAAAATTAGCGTTGCTTGCACTGGAGGCGCAAAGCTAAAGAGAGCGGAGCTGATGGGCACCTAGCTGGTCCTGGCTTTTGGGCTAGGCTAAACACTACCAAGTCATCCCCAGCACTTCCCGGAATTGATTAATGATTTGTCAATTATCGATTAGCTATCGATTGGCTATCGCACGGTATTGAACACGTATTTGGGCTAGGCTAAGCACTACCAAGTCATCCCCAGCATTTTCCGGAATTTATTGATTATCAATCAATTATCGTTTAGCTAGTTATTGCCTATCGATTGCCTATCGATGACTGACTAAGCTTAAGTAGTCTCAAGTTGGGGACTAAAGTCTAGCTAAGCATGGTTGGGACTCCCAACCATGCTTAGCTAGACTTAGCCAGCCTCAGCTTCGCTAGTTCACAGAGGTACGTGCTTGGACCCTTTCTGCACTACCCCTAGGATCGGCCCACATTTTCTGATCGCGCGTTACGGACTGACGGTCGGCTTAAACAGCTCCGCTCTAAAAATGTTCGTTTTTTTCCACAGATTCGCTACGTAGGACACAAGATCAGTGCGAAGGGCATTGTGACGTCATCATCAAAAGATTGCCATGGTGGAACGCACTTAGACAAAGTTCGTCGAGCGATAGCACGGTTTTGCTTGCTTTGGGAAAGGACACAAATGCTGCTCGGCACCGTCAGCAACTACAGTATCTACAATTGCACTACAAGGCAACCCACAGACGCTGCTCGGTGCGGCAGCGAGTGAATTGACCTTCATACTGCGTCTCAGTTCAACGCGAACTAAGCGTCGAAAGCACAGCGCATACGATGCTACCAGCATTCGGCGCACCTTGTAAACATCGCAGATCGCTTTGAAGATGAGGCCCACGTGACTGCGAGCTTTGTCCACATCGCCGATCTCTTTCAAAATATGGGCGCCCACGTGGAGTACCCAGCAGCCGCCGGTAGTGGCAGGCTCTGTCCCGGTTTGACCTTGGCTGAGCCTGAAGGTCAGATTTACGGAATCAGTCGTTTTCTGGGTTTCTACCTGTAGTAGTAAGTGGACGTCCTACTCAATGCTCCAGCGCCAGGAACAAAACAGCAAGTAAAGTTATTTCTTGGCGTCGTTAATTACTATGCCAAGTTTGTACCTTATCTAGCAACATTCACACAACCTCTCTATAACCTACTCCGCAAGAACATCTCGGGGTACTGGGACAAGGTTTGTCATGACGCATTCAAGACGGTAAAGGGCCTCTTGGCGTTACCGCCTACTCTGACGCACTACGACCTAGGACACCCGCTTAGAGGTCTTGTGACGCATCACAGTACGAGGTAGGTGCTGTACTGTCTCATACCTTTGAAGATGGTCGCGCAAAACCAGTTGCTTTTGCTTCGCGCACGCCCTCAGACACAGAACAAAAGTACAGGCAGCTAGAAAAAGATGCACTTGCGCTAATTTTCTGCCTTAAGAACTTTCATTTTTATATTTACGGGCGACTGTTCACACTGGCCATTCACCTCAGGCCTTTGCAAACTATACTTGAGCCGAAAGCTGAGATTCCCAGCACTGCGGCGGCATGTTTGCAACGTTGGGCCGTCATGCTGTTGGCATACAGATAGAATCTTGAATTCAAGAAATCAAGTGGCACAAGAGTTCTCGTCTCCGACAAGCTGCAAGGCATCCCAGTGGACGAACTTTACTGTGGACAACCGTGTATCGTAAGAAGCAAGGAGTTGGCACGTAGTTAGGTGTGGTGGCCATCCATCGATGCTGACCTTGAACGCCCCGCGCGAAACTGTAGGAATTGTCAGGAGCAACGTAGTACCCCTTGCAAATCCTCCACCATCCGTGTTCGTGGCCAACAGCTCTGTGGCAATTTGTCCACGTTGACCTCGCTGGGCCGTTTCTTCAGACAACGTCTTAACGCTAAACTGTTTTGTCGCGTGGTCCACGATCAACATCCTGCACCGGACGTCCCGGCCGAACGCGTAAAATATCCTATCTTGGCAGGGATGACGCCGCCATCTAGGAGCGGTGAAGTGAAGTACTGCATCATGACACGGACAGTCACCGCGAACAGTGAGCGCTTAGGTAGTCTCAGCACAGCGCAGGCTCCAACGAGGTGTGGCCTGGTGTATGCGGTGTAAGCGTTCTGCTGAGGTGCTGAGATGACGATGCAGTTTCTGCACACACTTTATCTTTCGCGTCGGATTAGCCTGTGACGCCTTGTCGCCTACGGCGAGCACCTTCAGCCTGCATTAGCAGTGCTTACATGCTGCCTGCTGCTTCGCTTGCGATGGCACCAACTAAGAAAACTGCTGCGCTAAGCGGTGCAGAAAGGCAACGACGTCGACGGGCGAATCTTACTTTGGTCCGGCGAGAAACACTTCAGCATGAAGCAGAACGCCTTCACGCGTTCGCGGCGCACGCTGCGAACTCTGCCACTCGCATTTCTGAAGCTGAGCGCGTCGCAACTCAACTGGCCGCCCACGACACTACGGAGCCGGACCAAAATTCTCGTACCTTTGCCGAAGCGACTTGCCAACAGGACGCCGGTCGCCAAAAGGACCCCGCGCGCGAAGGAAACCTGCAACAGGGTCGCCCACCCACAAATCGCGCCCTTTCACTGCGGCGGACCGTGAGCTCAGGAAGCAGTTTACTAATAGCCCGTTCGCTTTCGTTGTACGGTTTGCGAACGCCTGCGGTCTACCGCGGATTTGCTCAGTGCTCCAGCGCGTGAAGTGCAGTGTCTCCGGGGGTGTTTCCCGGTCGCGAGTCGTTCGACTACTTTGGCTTCTGTGGCAATTGTCGAGGATCCCTGTGCAGTCGTAGGGTGCTGCTGATGGCTACTTGCAACTTAATCCATCACGTTCAATAAAAATGCAACAGCGTCTGAGAAGACTAGTTTCACTTTCCTGTTCTACCGATTCCTATGAAACAGGGATCAACCATAATTTTATTGCGATTTTCACCGTCGCCTTGAAGAGCCTAGAAATTCCACTGGCGATAAAAGAGTCGCCGCGCGCAGTATGCTCTATGTGCAAGTGAAAGCGTGCGAAAGTGAGCCGGCGATAGCGGTTCAACGTTGGGAGGCGGGAAGGAAAGGCGCCGTCTTCCAGTCGCCCGCAACGCTCGGAGAGCAGGTATTGACCCTTTTGGCAGCGCTCCTGTGGGCGCTGCCATGTTTGGTCACGTGGTGACGCGTCCATTGCTTGCCTCAGCTGCCTCGGTTGCCTCCGCGTTTACAATGCAAGCGCGTGACGCCGGTGCGGCACAGCAAACCTCCGTTTCGACGCATATCGTAGACGGTGGCTTTTTGCTCGACACGAAGCTTTGACCACAGCTTTAGAGGACATGTAAGTGCTTTCAGAGCTGATTACGCCTTGTCCAAACGGCGTGAGCATCGTATACGGTGTTCGTACTAAAAACGTAGCCGCGATTTTTTGTAGTGAGGCATTATGCCTTATCCTACTCTAGTCTTATCATCCACCGCTCACAGCCGGTTGATACCGTTGATAACGCGAGCTGACCATCGCTCCGACCACTGGCAAAGCGCGATAAGCGCGAAAAGGCATTATTACCGGAAAGGCATCGCTACAAAATACCGGTCTAGAAATGTATTCCAAGCTGTCCAAACTTTCCGCTTGTGAATTAAATCGGTATCAGTGTGCTCTTCGTTCTTTATTTGGCAAACATTTTGAAGCAGTAGTTTGTCATGTTTCTGACTCAGTAAAGTTCCTCGGTTTCTTGGTGCGGCTACTATCTTATCGTTTATTTTCAGCCTAATCGCTAGTGGGTGTGCTCTGCTGCGCTAGATTTGTTCTTGCTGCGCACAAAGCTAGGAGTGTAAATGTTCTGTACTTTGCGGTAGCTTGTAGCAAAGACGTATTATCGCCCGTCCCTTGCTTACTCTGTGGACCGTCACGAAACGTTCAGCTTCAAACTTTCGCGTCTTGTCGGTGTAGTCGCCGTCACCCATGCTTCGGCACATTAATTCAAGTGTGCGCCCATTCGCTTACTATCGATACGTTGGCGACAGGATGTGCGTAAGTTTGCGTGCCAGTAGGTGTGGATGTGCGTAGATAACGTACGAGAAGCTTACTATGCCAGTAAGTGGCGCTACTTCCTTTTGGAACGAGCGGTACTCCCTCTTAAGCGCCGGCGTTCCGGAGTTGGTCATTTTTTGGAGGCTGGCGGATAAATTACCTTTTTTGATCCTCGAGGAAAGCCATGCATCGCGAAGGGTGGCAACACAGGCAGTCCTTGACAGCGGCGACAAAGGTTTATTCCATTCCTTAATATGTGAATCACTATTTTTGCAACAAACTACCGCACACACATCCCCCTTATCGTGACACATTTTGCAGCATGAATTGGGCACAGTGCATTAGTGAACACCCAGATTGCATTTCCGACAACTGATCGTACAGTAGCAGGGCAGAAGCAGGAATGGTTTTGTTTTCGTGCGCATTCGTTGAGGCAACGTATGGCGTGCCGCCAACAGCGCCATCTCGTTCTTCAAGAGCAAACTTCTCCGCGAAAATGGTCTAAACATCGGGGGGGGGTTGGCTCCGCGCCGCCCGAGCGCCCGCGCGCAACCGCCTGGTCACACGGCTTCGCAGGCTCTCGGGGGACGTTAGGGAGCGGGGAGGCCGCGTGCTACGGCGCGCGCTTCCGCCCGGGCGGCTGTATTTCGAAATCCATCTGCGGCGGTGCAGTCCTTCCTCCCTCTGCAGCGTTCTCGCACCTTAGTTCACGTTTATGCGAGCGGTGGGACAAAGGTAAATTTGCTCGCTGCTGCTGCCGCGCTTATACTCACTACAGCGTTTTGACAGCGAGTTTCCGCAATCATCGCGTGGGATGTGTTCCTGTTTGCTTGTGCGCGCGTGACATCATGCTTGATAATTTTGCAAGTATGCCTACGTTTACAACATTTTAAGGCCGATAAAACTACTTTCCTTACTTCGTACAGCTGTCCACTAGTTTTCCATCGCAATCGATGCCTTTGTCTTTCGGGTGAAACTGCGCTTTCTTTCAAAAGTTGTGGATGCTCACTCGAAATGGCCGGAAGTTTCCCAATTGCGTTCAACTGCAGAAAGAGCAGTATAGCGTTTGAGAGAACGGTTTTTTTTTTCGTTTTGGTTTTCCCGGAACCATCGTTTCCGATAACGGTCCTCAATTCATTTCGCAGTAATTCAAGTTTTTCGTGAAGGAGAAGCCTACCGGAAAATGGCACATGCTACTACAAACGAGGCTCTAGCCAACTTTTTCTTCGGATGCAGTTTGCGTAATCGTTTCGGCGTAGTAAAGCCAGCGGTGTGGCAACAGGTAGCTTCCAAGCAGTTTGTACAAGCTGTGGGGCGACATCATAATGAAGGTGACTTTTTTCGAAGACCAGGTCATTGTTGGCAATTACCGTGACGAACCAAAGTGGATGCCCGGCCTCATTTTGTCACAGACTGGTTCTGTTTCGTTTAAAGCACGCGTTACTACTTCCAGAGGGAACTTCATCTGGTGCCGGCACAAGGACCAGCTGCTACACAGCTCGACACCTGCAGGCAAATGTCCTGGTTGAGATGCAACCGAGTTTGTCCTGTTTACAATGAGCGATAACGCAGCAGCCGCATCGCATTCGCCATACCCAACTAACTGAAAAAGCTAAAGTGAAGCTACACTACAGCCACATAAAAGACGCTACCCACTACGACACCGCCACCCGCCGCAAAGACACTAAACCGGATCTTAGTGCCCACGATTAACACTTGATTAAAAGAGAAGGAGTGTCTTGTCTGGCGGCGCATCATCGATAACTGATATACGTCAGTAGTCATGTATTGCGCATGCTCATGGATGTCTATAAAACTCCACTGGGAATACAGTCAAGCCTTAGATTAACATACGAATTACAGGAGTGGACACTCCAGCCTTAAAGCGACGGAGCTACGCAGCTTCATGCCGCCCGCTAGAGGGCAATACAACACTCCCTCTCTCCAACGGAACGCGTGTACTACTACAGTAACTTTTCTAGTGCACTATACGTCTACTTGTCTATGTGGCTGTAGACTTGGTTTTCACTGGCTCGCAGTGCTGCTCTAAATTCGTCTTGATCGTTTCCGATTGGACAGTTCGAAATCTTCGATCAGTAGGGCTGCCATAACCATATAAGGTCAGCATGGCGTCGATGGCGGGATGGCGTGATCATGAACATTATGTGATCAGGCAAGGCGGCGCTATATTGTCACGTAGTAGTGACGCTGAAGAAAACAGTCGTAAAACTGTGTACAACGAAACTGGTTGTTTATTGGGCGAACCTGTGCCCACTAAAGCAAGGTACACTCAAAGCACAACAATAGCGGCGAACACAGTCGGCGATCGTCGAAAATCTGATCAGCGGCGAAACGCGTCGGCTTTTATACCTGAGTCATCGAAGGTTCTAGATTAGTCCCTGATGCCCGCGTGTCTTCCAGAAAGTTCTAGACAATTCGCGTCAGTCATGCAATCAGATAACATAAGCGTCGGTGAAAACAGGCAATGGAAAGAAGCATCGATAACGTTCTAGAAACTTCCGATACAGGCGCGTCCTGCGCCGAGCGATAACGTTTAACATTTGTTAGCCGGTGGAAAGCGGCCACCGGTGAAAGATAAACATCTATACGTGTCAATACCCTCCCCTTAAAAAGCATCGTCCCGATGCTACAAACAAATGTGAAAGCGAAACAAAACCACGCGTAATAAAGAAAAAAAAATAAAGTAACAAAGTACCTAAGTTCGTCAGCGGGCGTAGAAAGGCTTAAGACGCACCACATGGACGACTTCGGGTCGAGCGCGGCGCCGCTGTGATTGCGAAATGCCGTCTGGCACGACCTCATAGTCCAGTGCGCCAATACGTCGGATGATCTTATATGGTCCGAAATAGCGACGTAAGAGTTTTTCGCTAAGTCCTCGTCGGCGTATCGGAGTCCAGACCCAAACACGGTCTCCGGGCTGGTACTCGACGTAGCGTCGTCGAAGATTGTAGTGTCGGCTGTCGGTCCTCTGCTGGTTCTTGATGCGCAGGCGGGCGAGCTGTCGACCTTCTTCGGCACGCTGCAAATAGGTGGCAACGTCTAGATTTTCCTCATCGGTGACGTCCGGTAGCATGGCGTCAAGCGTCGTTGCCGGGTTCCTTCCGTAGACCAGGTTGAACGGCGCCATGTGCGTCGTTTCTTGCACGGCCGTGTTGTATGCGAAGGTCACGTACGGAAGGATGGCATCCCACGTCTTGTGTTCGACGTCGACGTACATTGCCAGCATGTCGGCGATGGTCTTATTTAGGCGCTCGGTGAGGCCATTCGTCTGCGGGTGGTAGGCGGTGGTCCGGCGATGGCTTGTCTGGCTGTATCGCAGGATGGCTTGAGTTAGTTCTGCCGTAAAGGCCGTGCCTCTGTCGGTGATGAGGACTTCTGGAGCACCGTGACGCAGGAGAATGTTCTCAACGAAGAATCGGGCTACCTCGGCGGCACTGCCTTTGGGCAAGGCTTTTGTTTCGGCGTAGCGGGTGAGGTAGTCCGTAGCTACGACGATCCATTTATTCCCGGACGTCGACGTCGGAAAAGGCCCAAGTAAGTCCATCCCGATCTGCTGGAATGGTCGGCGAGGTGGTTCGATCGGCTGTAGAAGTCCGGCTGGCCTTGTCGGCGGTGTTTTGCGTCGCTGACAGTCTCGGCATGTCCTTACGTATTGGGCGACGTCGGCAGAGAGGCGAGGCCAGTAGTATTTTTCTTGTATCCTCGCGAGCGTGCGAGAAAAACCGAGATGTCCAGCCGTTTGGTCGTCATGGAGAGCTTGCAGAACCTCTGGACGCAACGCTGAGGGTACCACGAGGAGGTTGTTGGCTCGGAGAGGCGAAAAGTTCTTCTTTAGGAGAATGTCGTTTTGCAAGAAAAACGACGCCAATCCTCGCCTGAACACCTTCGGCACAGTGACGGTCTTGCCTTCTAGGTAGTCTACAAGGCTCCTTAGTTCCGGGTCGGCTCGCTGTTGTTCGGCGAATTCGTCGGCACTGATGGGTCCCAAGAAAGTGTCGTCATCCTGGTCGTCCTGTGGCGGCGGTTCGACGGGGGCGCGAGACAAGCAGTCGGCGTCAGAGTGCTTTCGGCCGGACTTGTAGACGACGGTGATGTCGAATGCTTGAAGTCTCAGACTCCATCGTGCGAGGCGACCTGAAGGATCCTTCAAGTTAGCTAGCCAACACAAGGCGTGGTGGTCGCTTACAACTTTGAAGGGCCTGCCATAGAGGTAGGGGCGAAACTTTGATGTAGCCCAGATGATGGCGAGGCACTCCTTTTCTGTTGTGGAATAATTTGATTCCGCCTTCGATAGCGACCGGCTAGCGTAACTTACAACCCTTTCTAGTCCGTCAGTCCGCTGCACAAGCACGGCGCCGAGTCCTACGCTGCTTGCGTCGGTGTGGACTTCGGTATCGGCGTTTTCGTCGAAATGCGCAAGAATGGGCGGCGATTGCAGGCGTCGCTTCAGTTCTTCAAATGCTTCGATTTGCGGCGTCTCCCACTTGAACTCGACGTCGGCCTTCGTGAGGTATGTCAGTGGCTCAGCGATCCGTGAAAAATCCTTGACGAAGCGCCTGTAATAGGCGCACAGGCCAAGAAATCTACGCACTGCCTTCTTGTCGGCGGGCGGAGGAAAGTCAGTGATGGCCGCCGTTTTCTGTGGGTCAGGGCACACTCCAGACTTGTTGATGACATGGCCCAAAAACAAGAGCTCCTCGTATGCGAAGCGGCACTTTTCTGGCTTCAACGTGAGTCCGGAGGTCTTGATAGCTTGAAGAACTGTTTCAAGGCGCCGGAGGTGTTCCTCGAAGCTTGAGGCAAACACAACGACGTCGTCCAAATAGACGAGGCAAGTCTGCCACTTCAAGCCTGCCAGTACTGTATCCATGACCCGTTGGAAAGTCGCAGGTGCCGAACAAAGACCAAACGGCATGACCTTGAACTCGAACAGTCCGTCTGGTGTTATAAAGGCAGTCTTCTCCCGGTCCCTCTCGTCGACTTCGATTTGCCAGTAGACGGTTTTGAGGTCCATCGACGAAAAATACTTTGCGTTCTTGAGTCGATCCAAGGCGTTGTCAATCCGTAGAAGAGGGTATACGCCCTTCGTGATTTTGTTGAGGCGACGGTAATCAACGTAGAAACGTAGGGTACCGTCCTTCTTCTTCACTAACACCACGGGGGACGCCCACGGACTCTTGGACGGCTGGATGATGTCGTCGCGTAGCATTTCGTCGACTTGTTGCCTTATGGCCTCGCCTTCACGCGCCGAGACTCGGTACGCGCTCTGACGGAGTGGGCGGGCATATTCGTCGGTTATGATGCGGTGCTTGGCTACAGGGGTTTGTCGAATTTTGACGACGACGAGAAGCAGTCCTTGTATCGCAGGAGCAGGGCTTTTAGCTGTTCTTTCTTATGCATGGGAAGGTACTGATTGACGTCAAAAGCTGGTTCAAGTACTGCAGTCGTCGTTGCAGGTGCGCTGGAATCCATGAAGGCGAAAGCACTGCTGGCTTGTACTATTTCGTCGATGTAGGCGAGCGTGTTGCCTTTGTTAATGTGCTTGTATTCGGGGCTGAAGTTCGTGAGCATCACTCTTGCTTTCCCTTCACGTTGCTGAGCTATGCCTATAGCGACGCAAATTCCACGGTCGAGCAGTAAGTGACGATCGCCGTCGACGATGCCCTCCATGTCTGCAGGCACTTCGGTACCGACGGAAATCATTACGCTGGAGCGAGGCGGAACAGTGACTTGTTTACCAAGCACATTTAGGGCATGGTAACTGATGTTTGTATCCGGTGGTGTCGCTTTGTGTGTTGAAAGCGTTATCGACTTGGACCTTAAGTCGATGACTACACCGTGTTGGTTTAGAAAGTCCATGCCTAGGATGACATCCCTGGAGCATTAATGCAGGATTAGGAAGCTCGCTGTGTAAATGCGGTTCTTAACCGTGACTCGTGCTGTGCAGATTCCAGCCGGCGTTATTAGGTGGCCTCCCGCTGTCCGGATATCGGGTCCTGGCCAGGCCGTTTTCACCTTCTTCAACTTGGCGGCGAACGGGCCACTGAAGACGGAATAGTCGGCTCCAGTGTCGACGAGAGCGGTGACGTTGTGACCATCGATTAGCACGTCTAGGTCGGTAGACCGTCGTCTGGCGTTGCGGTTAAGTCGTGGCGTCGGATCACGGCTGCGTCGGCTTGCTCCGCTGCTGCTACTTCGCGTCGGCAGGTCTTCTTTCGGCGGCGAAGTGTTGTCGTGAAGGCTCTTTCCAGGCGGCGTGCTGATATCTCGTCGTGATGATTCGCGAATATTCTTCGATGGCGGCGGAGGATCTTCGGCATTGCGTCGTACAGCAACCGCACCTCCATCGGTTGCTGCTTTTATTTTCCCGGATAGGGGCTCACGGACCTGCCCCTGGCTGGGCCAGTGTATGGTCGGCGCTGCGGTGAGAGTTAGCGCCCTGGTGACGGCGAGCGTGAGGGTCGTCGTCGTTGCCACTGGGTTCCGGCGAGGTAGTCGGCGATGTCACGTGGCTGCTCGCCAAGCTGTTAATGTGGCGCGTTGACGGCGAACCCTCATAGGCCCATCTAGCGGTATGGGCATCGGCGGTAGACATGACTAGCTTCCTTGCAGTGATAGCAGAGCGGGCGTTAGTCGGGGCGCGCCAAATATCCGTCTTTCTCGGGTAGCTGCGCTGGGTGACGGGCGGGCGTGCTGGCTGCGGCGGCGGCGGTGGGCGACGGAACTGCGGCGTTACTTGGCCCTGGTGCGAGCGTGAAGGAGGGCCTTGACGACGGGCAACGGCGGCGTAAGTCAGCGCTTGCGGCTGTAGTTGAGGCGATGCCGGAACTTCTGGCACTTCCAGTGATCGCTGAACCTCTTCTTTAACTATGTCGGTGATTGAAGTCACCTGAGGCTGCGACCTTGGGAATAATTTCTGTAGTTCTTCCGTACAACAGCTCTGATCGTCTCGTGCAGGTCGTCGGCGCCTAGAGCTTGAGCTTCGGCGTAGTTTGTCAGCGAACGGCGGTTGTATTGTCTGGCTCGCATTTCAAGTGTCTTCTCGATCGTTGTCGCCTCCGAAACAAATTCTGCCACAGTCTTGGGCGGGTTGCGCATCAATCCAGTGAATAGATGCTCTTTGACGCCCCGCATCAAGAACCTAACTTTCTTTCTTCAGACATGTCGGGGTCGGCGTGGCGGAAGAGGCGAGTCATCTCCTCCGTGAAGATCGCGATGCTCTCGTTCGGCAATTGAACTCTGGTTTCCAGGAGACTTCAGCC